>NC_051157.2:202623896-202823895 GCF_013339745.2 Dermacentor silvarum | reverse complement strand
GGAAAGAGAACAAATGATTTGAAATTCATCACATCAGGAAATAGGCGCTGCATATCACGTACGAAAGGAAGAGTACGGTACACCCAATGCGCTTTTCTCTCTCTCGTTTAAAGCTTAAAAAAAAGAACACCCCGCCGCGGCCTTTGCTGCTATGGCAGTCACTGTTTTGCCCAACGCTCCTAAATTCGTTCGTGGTCTTGCCAAAAATTAAGGCCGCGTGCGCAAGCTGCTAAAAGTCGCATGCGCATGCTTAGAACGTCCTAATCACGCGTCCTAAACAGTAACTGCCATAGTAGCAGAGGCCGCGGCAGGGTTTTTTAAATAGCTTTACAAAAAAGAGAAAAGCGCACTGGGTGTGCCGTACTACTCCTTTTGTACGCGATATGTTGCGCCTACTGTGTGCGCACCAGACCAGAGACACAAGAATGACAGTGGAGAACAGTCAACCTTAATTACAAGCGTTCTTTTTTTGCGTCGTACTTATTTCCACCGTGCGCCTCTTGTTGCTGTCTTTCATTCGACGAACATATCGCGGCTGACTGGGCTAGTTGTTTATTCATACTTGTAATGCACAACGCGAGAACAAACACGGGGACGAATAGCAGACCCGGACAAGCGCTGTCCGTGCCTGGTATTCGTCCCCGTGTTTGTTCTCGCGCTGTGTATTACCATAACATATCGTCTTCGTGAATTCACTACATGGACGTCTTGGCCTGTGCATTTGCGTGGCATGAACAAACATTCAATGACGTTAAAGTTTGATCTGACTGAAGAATAAACATTGCTTGAGCTTACACGTTGCATTAGATGAAAATAAGGAATATTGTGTGCATGGCATTTGGTTTTCTTTAGCAGTTAATACAGCGCTACCAGAAAGTTTTGCTTCGCACAAGTATTCCAACAGCTGCAAAGGAGGAGTATAAATTTTTTGGCACTCATCCAGGATTCACAATGTTTTAGGTGATACGTATTGACGTACGCCACACATACCCATATTATGCTCACAAAGCTTGACGACGCATGAACTCTATCTTTGTCGTTAAGCTGCGCGCAAAATTGTCTAATCAGGGCTAATCAGCAGTGATCTTGTGGTCCCTCAGAAACTTCTGGTCCCGCGTTCTATATGCTTAGTACACCGACTCATTGTGCTGTGTGTCTGTCGTTCGCGCACTGGCAGAGCGCAACTAGCCTCTAATTTCGTATAATGCTTATCGCCATATGCAAGTGTAATTATAATTTATAGCAAAGGCGCATCCCTTACAAAAAAGTTGCAGTCTTTCTGCAGAAATCTTACAGATCTTGAGTCACCCGGGATGCAGAAAATGTGAAGACAAGTGACAGACTTTCTGTCACCCTCTGTCACCTCCCAGCGGGCAATTCGTACACCCATTCTGCAGAAAGTCTGCTCACTCTGTGTAGCCGCAGGATGCAGCATGTCTGCAGAAAGTCTGTCTCGAATGTGGTCACAAGATGCAGCATATATGCAGAAATTTTAGAGAATCTGTGCAGCCCACCTATCGGTAACTGGCATGCAAAAAATCAGACGCAATAGTATTTTTAATGTTTTTTTTTTGTCTGCCTCGTTTGAACCTTCAAAATCTCTTCCAAGGAATGAAGTAGCGAGTAAGGAACAAAGCTTAAAAAAGGCCCTGGTTAGTGTAGCTTCATCGTTCATTGTGCTGCGACAGGCACTGCGACACACGAAGTTAGTGGGAAAAAAAGGAATGCGACAAGTGAAGCGCAAACTGCCCACCATGTTTAATGAACGAGAAGGATTTATACCCATAGCCGCTATCATCAGCTGGAAGTTGCACGCGCAAAAAGAAAACAAAATCAGGAGAAAAGATAAGTCAAAATGAATTACAACTGAAAAGGTGACCCACTTGATGAGGCAGTGACACAGATGGCTTGCTCACGCAGGCTTCAGCACCAGCAGCAACCATGCAAAATGCTTCCCGTAGCTCTCTCGACACTTTGCGCTAGCTTCTCAGCAAGATTTCTGTACCATCAAAAGACAGTGTGCAACTGCACCTTTACAGTACGCAGCCACATTGCCCAATGTATTTACTAGGCTGCGAGCACGTCTGAGCTCCCCAAGTTTCTGATTCAAGTACCAGCCCGTATTTCCAACGTAAACATGGCTGCGCGTGAGCGATATCATGTAAACGACTTCCTCTTCGCACAGGACAAATTTGTGCACATGTGTGCGAAGAGGCAGTCATTTAAAAGGCACTGCTCACATGCAACTGTGCTTACATTGTACAAACACACCAGTGCTGGAATCAGAGGCTCAGGGATCACAGATCTCTCAGCCTAGTAAATGCACTCGGCAACTTAGCTGCACACTGCACAAAATGTGGTTGCACACAGTTTTTTGACAGAGCAGAAATGCTGCTCAGAAGCAAGCACAAAGTGACAAGAGAGATATGGGAGGCATTTTACATGATTGCGGTGCTGAAGCTCGCGTGAGCGAGCCGTCTGTGTCACCATCTCATCATCAAACTCAATTTCAAACAATTACCACCTCCATATGATTCAAGTGGGTCGCCTTGTTAGTCCCGATCCAATCTGGTGATCTTTTTACAGCTTTTTTTATGCATGTAACCTGCAGATGATGATAGGGGATACAGGTATAAACTATTGCTTCTTGTTCAACTAACTTAGTTGAAAGCGTGCGCTTAACTTGTGCACTTTATTTTGTTTCTACTAACTTTGTGTGTCAGAGTGCCTATCACAGCAAAATTAATGATGAAGTAGTAGGAATCCTTACTCGCCACTTGATTCCTTGGAAGAGGAGTCACTCTTGGGCCCCATTTTCTGGAGCATGGAACCCAGGCTTCTCTTCACTTTCACGTCGGAGCACTTAAATTTGCTGCATGTATATTCTGTAAAAGAATGAAAATGAATTTTAGAGACATCATTTAGGGATATATCTTGAGGAGTACAACCCTGAAACAATATGAGGAACAATGTCTTGCCATATATTGGCAAAATACAAGGGTCATGCAACTTGAACTATTTCCTGAATTGGTGTCAACCAAGGTGACATAGAATTGATGTGAAGTGAAATTCAGCATGCTATTAAAGTCAAGTGAATGCCAGTCAGTGCAGGAAGACTTGCTAGCGCTGCTGACATCAACAAAGGTTTAACAACGTGCTGCGATTCTGTGCTAAGAATTGCGGGTTCAGCTGCCATCTGTGGCAGCAACAATGCACGTGAAGGGGCAGCAAGACATTGCAGCTGGCGCCACATGCCGAAGCTTTCCTGTGCATAATCTAGTTGGATCCAGCTATGTTATTTTTAGTATCCTGTGGCAAGGGTGCAATGTAATGTTTACTAGAAGAAGGCATGTACAATATTTACAGCAGCAAAATTATTTCTTAACTCGTTAGCACTTTCATTTGTAGAAATGAAGAAATTTAACGGAAATATCCAACCACTTAGGAAAACACTGCATAGACCATAATAAGGCCTACCCACCTGTTTCAAAGTGAAAATGCAGCACTGTATTGGCAACAATATATTATGGAGAGCCAATACTACACATCAATGTCCATACAGTGTAGACAAAGAATAAACTGCAGAAAGAGAGGAAGGGATAGTGTTGACTTAAAATGCACTATTAGAGTAGGTCAGAAGACATTTAAGGAGAAACAGTTGTATGGAGCACAGAACAAAAGTAACTAGCTAAATGATATCTCAATCTAAGCAAAAAGTGGTACAGTTGAGCTGGGCGAGTAATAGCTCAACAAGGCATAGACTGCAAGAAAAAAAATTTGACATTTAAGGACGCAATTAGGAAACCTGTAGGCATAGATTGCACTTATACCAGATCTCTTTCACAAAAATTTCTAAAAATCTGCTGTTCCTGATATTAACATTTTGCCCCTGCGGTTAATCAAAAAAAGCCAACATCATGTGTGCTAATTGCTTTGAAGTGCCTTGAGGGCACGTACTGCAACAGTGTCAATATCGCCAATGATATCCAAGACATCTTTAGTTAGAGGTGATTCTGTATAACCAGTACTACATTCAGGGTATAGGTACTTAAAATGTGTGGCAGAAAGCATTGGTGTCCCAGTCACTGTCCTCTTGCAGAAAATGAGGGGCAACTGGGACACCAGTGCATTTTGCAGAACACTAACAACACAGCATCAAAGTTTGTGATTATTGAATTGATAAAACTGAATATGTTTGGATATTTAAGAACTACTATTGCTTAATTGAAACACGTGCCGTAAAATCATAAATTACAAAGGATAATTATCTCAACAAGCTAGCCTTGAGCTATAATTCGTTGAGCATGTGATGCCTCCTATTTAAGTGACCCCATTTGAGGGGTGCAATGATGGTATCTGCAATTCCTGAAAATTCTGGACATTAAAAATAAAAAATGACGTAGCATGGGATAGGGTGTGCTGAAAAACAATAGAGCAAATCGAGAAGCCTCGATTCCTCCCAGACCAAAAATGACTGAGGCTGACACAAACGATGGTCAGATTGGGTTTAAACATTCTGTCGAATTCAGTGTATTTTACATAAGTCGAAGGCAGCAAATGAATGAGATAGATTACACGACACAGTATTGTAATATCACCAAGATGAAAATTTTGGTTTCTGGAACCACACATTGCTTCAGAAGCATTTTTTATATTAGGGCCAAACTGCAAGCAAGCTTGCAAAAAACAAAGTGCTTTGACCGATATAACAGAGCTTCTTAAGAGGTTCACACACAGGTAAACAATCAGCTTTCCGCTACGACTCTTGCCAGTAAACTAAAGATGCTTTTGCTTGTTTTTTTTAACCTGAAATATCATGATACGCTAGAAAAAATGTTCGCATTCCAACCATGAACGCACCTATTAAAGAGAATGGCACAATATAGAAAGGGATTGTTGCAAAAAATTATGTAGCCTCATGTTCTAGTTATGGAAAACAGTGACATACCAAGGACTGCGGAGACCCTCTTTTGGTCCAATGCAGCTTTCACCGGGTTCTCTTTATGACTATTTGCTTGACGCCCAAAAAGGGTTCGATTAATTAATTCTTCATCACTGAAGAGAACCCTTAATAGAGCCCTTGCAAATTTGCATGGATGATGATGTGTGGTGTTTTATGGCGCAAGGGCCAGTTGTGACCAAAGAGCGCCATGCCAGTGTTTGTGAATGTGCAGTGGGGCTATGAATTCTGAGAAGTAGAGGAAGCGTGGCTGTAAAAGGGCCTAAAAATAATCGCTGTAAAATGCGTAAAATATACATGTACTAAAATCATGGCAATGACATGGGGTGTACTATGAAATGAAGAATGCATTGAGAGGTAATGACACGATATTTAAAATATTTAAGATGCAGTAATTGGCAAGAAGCACTACTGCCTAAACAGAGCCCTTGAACCACAAGGGCCTGGAGGCATGTGCTATAAAAAAAACTATCACAGCGGCATCCTCTGGAGAGAGGATGCGCTACGAACTAGTTGGGCTAATAACATGCAGGACCACATCGTTCAAAAAATCGACGACTGCTTTGGCATTAAAGATCGGTTCTTCGCCAAGAAACATAATGGGGTGAAGCGGGACATGATATCGGTACGCTTGTGGAAAATATTTCTTTCTTTCTGTTTCGGCTTCCCGGCACTCCACGAGGACATGGAGGACGGTCAGCCTCTCACTACATCTACCACAGGTTGGAGGATCATTTCCATTCAACAGAAAATTGTGAGTACCATATGTGTGTCCTATTCTTAGACGACAGAACAGGACATCAGTTCGTCGTGTTTTCGTTGCGGGTGACCAGAAACCTAACTGTGGCTTAATTAAGTGAAGCTTATTATTTGTTTCAGCGTCCCACAAGCGCTGCCAGTGGTCTCGCAGTTTTCTTCGCAGAAAAGGCTTCAGATCTGCGGGAGGAATAGTAGCCGCAGGATTAATAGCTTGCGATGTAGTTGATGTGGCCAACTGGTCTGCAAGCACATTACCCTCAATGCCTCTATGGCCAGGCACCCAGCATATAGTCACATGCTGGTTAGATATATACGCTCTGCATAAACTGAAATAGAGCTCAGTAAGTACAGGATTTTTGTTTTTGCAGAGTGACATCAGAGCTTTCACCACGCTTAGGGAGTCTGTAAATATAATTGCTTTTTGAAGTTTTGATGCCCTTATATGATTCACGGCCGACAATAGTGCATAGGCCTCAGCCGTAAAGATACTCGTTTCCGGGTGGAGTACACCGGATTCCGAAAAGGATGGGCCGACGGCTGCATAAGATACCCCGGCATGTGACTTGGAAGCATCTGTGTAAAGCTGTGTACACGAGTATTTAGATTGGAGTTCTAAGAAATGCATCTTAATGTGTGCCTCTGGCGCGTGTTTAGTGACCTCCAGGAACGATGCGTCACACTCTATGAGTTGCCAGTGCCACGGCGGCAACAGTTTCGCTGGAGCCATAGGGCATTGTTCAAGCAGCGGAACACCCATTTCCTCACTAAGATTCCTCACACGCAAAGAGAACGGCTTTCTTGCTGCAGGTCGATTATGGAAGAGTGTGGCAGCGGTCATGTCATTTATAGTTGAGTAAGAAGGATGTTTAATGTTTGCGTGTACTTTCAGAAAATGCGTGAAACTGTTGTATGACCGCTGGAGATCAAGCGACCACTGATTCGACTCTACGTACAAGCTCTGAATTGGACTTGTCCTGAAAGCACCGGTCGCGAGACGGATACCCAGGTGGTGGACGGGGTCTAGTATTTTTAATGCACTGGGCGTTGCTGAATTGTAAATTATAGATCCGTAATCAAGGCGTGAGAGGATAAGACTTTTATACAAGTTAAGCAAACATATTAGATCACTACCCCAAGTCGTACGCGACAGAAGCTTTAAAAGGTTCATTGTCTTCAGGCATTTTGCCCTCAGATACTTAATATGAGGAATAAATGTAAGCTTCGAATCTAAAACAATGCCTAGAAACTTATGCTCGCTGCTCACAGAGAGCGCATCTCCTTTGATTGCAATACTTGGGACTGGCATTACGCCTCTCTTGTTAGTAAAGAGTACGCAAGTGCTCTTCTGGGGATTTACCTTAAAACCATTTTCATCTGCCCATTTGGACAATTTGTTTATTACAAGCTGCACTTGTCGTTCGCAGATGGCAATATTGCATGACTTGAAGGTTATCTGCACATCATCGACATAAACAGAATAAAACATAGTGCGTGGGATGACTGTGTGCAGGGAACTCATTTTTACGATAAATAGTGTGCAACTAAGCACGCCCCCT
The DNA here is from genome assembly GCF_013339745.2 of Dermacentor silvarum. Lineage (NCBI taxonomy): Eukaryota > Metazoa > Arthropoda > Arachnida > Ixodida > Ixodidae > Dermacentor > Dermacentor silvarum. The sequence continues at coordinate 202,816,620 of NC_051157.2, read as the reverse complement.
TGTGGCACACCGGTCTCTTGGGTGAATGACTTAGAAAGAGCGTTACCCACTCTTACGCGGAATGTGCGATTCGATAAGTAACTTTCGATTGTGTTTAACATGTTGCCACGGACACCCATCGCAGAGAGATCTCGGAGAATGCCGTAGCGCCATGTTGTATCGTAAGCTTTCTCTAGGTCAAGAAACACTGAAAGACAGAACTGTTTATGTATAAGTGCATCCCTGATATAAGACTCAATGCGAACAAGGTGGTCTGTTGTGGACATACCTTCCCTGAAACCACATTGGAAGGGGTCTAGGATTTTGCCACTTTCAAGCACAGAGATCAAGCGCCGGTTTATCATTTTTTTCAAATAACTTGCAAATACAGCTTGTCAATGCTATTGGTCTATAACTACTGGGTAAGGATGGGTCCTTGCCTTGTTTATGTATAGGGATGATCACACTTTCCTTCCACGAAGATGGAATGTAACCCGCTGCGTACATGGCATTGAAAAGACTTAATAGTGTTTTAAGGGTTTCAGGGTGCAGGTGCTTAAGCATTTCGTACATGATACGATCGCCACCTGGTGCGGAGTTATTGCAACAGTTTAGAGATGCCTTAAGTTCAGCGAGAGAGAATGGTCGATTGTATGTATCATTTTGCTTACATTTACGTTCGAGTGGCTGTCGCTCTGCGCGTTCTTTGAACTTCAAGAAGTGTTCTGTGTAGTGTGATGCACTGGAAATGCGTTCAAAATGTTCACCCAGGAAGTCAGCCTGATCTTTCAGGCTATCACCTTCTGTGTTTACCAAGGGGAGTGATTTTGTGTGACGTCCTTTTAATGTGTTTACTCTGTTCCACACTTTTTTCTCGTCTGTATAGGAATTTATACTGCAAAGATAGTGCTCCCAACTATCTCTCTTAGCACGTCGACGTGTTCTTCTGCCTTGGGATTTGGTCTGTTTGAAATTTATGAGGTTTTCGACAGTTGGAGAGTCGCGAAGCAATCTCCAAGCCTTGTTTTGTTGTTTCCGCGCCTTTCTACAATCGTCGTTCCACCATGGGATGCGACGCTTTTTGGCTAGCCCGTTAGTTTGTTGGATGGATTTTGTGGCAGCCTCTATTATGAAGCCTGTAAAGTAGGCCACAGCATCGTCTATGTTAAAATCTGCAATGTCACCCTTAGCTAAATATGTTATTTCTCTGAAGAGAACCCAGTTTGCTGATTCAATTTTCCATCGGGGAACATGTGGAGAGCATTCAGTCTGTTTTGTTACATTTATGACTATTGGGAAGTGGTCACTTCCGTAAGGGTTCTTAATAATGTTCCAATCAAGGTAAGGTATTAGTGTACTGGATAGTATGCTCAAGTCTATTGAGGAGTAGGTTTTGTGCGCAACGCTATAATACGTCGGCTCCTTATTGAGTAAACATGCATCCGAGGAAAAAAGAACATTTTCTATTAAACGCCCTCTTCCGTCACAACGGCTGTCTCCCCACAAAGTGTTATGCGCGTTTAAATCCCCAACAACTATGTATGGCTCCGGAAGTTCATCAATGTAGTTTTGAAATTCGGTTTTCCGGAGTTTATAATTCGGCGGGATGTATATAGAGCTAATAGTAATTAGTTTATTAAACAACACCGTGCGAACAGCAACTGCCTCTAGGGGCGTACGGAGTTTTAGTTCTCGGCAGGCAACAACTCTGTCCACTGCGATAGCCACACCACCGGATGACACGGCCGTGTCATCGCGGTCTTTACGATAAATAGCATATTTTCGGAGGAAGTTTGTTTGCGTGTGTTTCAGGTGTGTTTCTTGAACACACAGCACCTTTGGATTATACTTATGTAGGAGTTCCCTAATATCGTCGAAGTTATGGAGAAGTCCTCTCACATTCCACTGTAAAATGTGTGTGTCAATTTTGAATGTGTTTTTGTGCTGTGCGTTCAAGAATACAAAGTTAGCTCACGGGCCCTTTCCAGGCGCCGTGACACGAGATTTTTCGTTTTTGGAGCGGTCGATGGAATCGCGCCGCTCCTTAGGCGCTGGCTGCGCCCTCACGCTTGGTGTTGTGTCCATGTCCTCTTGCGAGGCGCTGGACACGCGCTCTTGCGAGCGGTTAGTTTGACGTGAAGGCCTCGTCTCGAGGGACGAGGCCCTGGAGGCCACCAGCCCGGAGGTCGATGGCCCCTTGTTCTGAGATGGCGGAGCAGCGCTAGCTGCAGCCGCCAGGGGGGCGGATGGCGTCACCGCCGGCTCACGTTGTGTGGGCCAAACAGTCGCCGGAGGCCGTTGTGGCGCTGCCCCCTGACGCGCCGCGTCGGCAAAGGTGTTCTTTGGCAGGTACACTACCCGCCTGCGTGCCTCTTTGAACGATATGTTTTCCTTTACTTTGATTGTCACGATTTCTTTTTCTTTTCTCCAGGATGGGCATGATCGCGAGTATGCGGGGTGCTCCCCATCACAGTTCACGCAGTGTGGAGTATTCTCACAATTTTCAGATGGGTGTTCTTGGGCACTACATTTAGCGCAAGTCTTGCGGCCTCGACAGTTCTGTGAACTGTGGCCAAATCTTTGGCAATTAAAGCATCGGAGAGGATTGGGGATGTACAGTCAACCACAAAAGTTTGCGGACCACGCGAGCGCGTGCCAGACTGCCTATCCGCGCCACCTAGCGGTACGCCACCTAGCGGCGACAGGGGCGCTCTCCCGGATATGAGCCCTCTTGGTACTCGCCTGCCTGTTAATTTTTTATTCCCGTGCATGACATTGTTAGTTCGTTGTGTTGACGCAGAGCGCTGTCTGCGATAAGACCGCCACATATCTGGCTTGATAGCAGTATCGGAGGAATCACTGCAACCTTTGTCGACTAGTGTGCCAGTGGGTAGATAAGTTTCACGAAGCGCTGCGACGATTTTTTTACGCGACGTTTACTGGCGCACTTTGGTTGGCAGCATCTTGGTCCAATGAGTGTTGCTGCTTCTGCGTCTTGAGAGAAAGGGTAGGGAGGTGTTTCACTGTCATCAAAAATAAAGAAAAAGCGGATGCATAGAAAATTTTCTTTCACACATAGGCGCATCTTCGCATCAGTCGCTGAAAACGTAGTAGACTTGCTTCAGGCCACGTGGTGATTGCCTATTTGGAAAGATGCCGCTGCGTGTTCCACTTGACGAAAGAAGGCACATTGTGCGTTTATTTATAGAGGGAATACCTCAGCGCGAAATCTGCCGCCGAACCAACAGGAGCCGGACTGCCGTGAATAGGATTATTCAAGCTTTCCGCGACGATGACAGATTCACAGATATGGAGCGCAGTGGGCGTCCAAGGGCCACGACTGAGGAAGAGGACCGCCTGATTACGGCCGCCATCGTGGCTGATCCTTTTCAAAGTGCAGAGGATATCCGAGAAGCGCTCTCGCTCACGGTATCGTCTGAGACTGTAAGAAGAAGGCTGAGTGAGCTTGGCCTGCAGTCTTTCGTAGCAGCACAGAAGCCCTGCCTCTCAGACAGCCAGCTACAAGAACGACTCATGTTCGCTACAGCAATGAAAGATTGGACAACAGAGAAATGGGGCGATGTCATCTTTAGCGACGAGTCAACTTTTTCCACGCGCTGGGACCAACGGAAGCCGGTTTGGCGTCCACTAAACTGCAGGTGTGTTTACAGTGTATTGGCAGTTAATTCACGAAGCTAATTCTGCATCACAACATGTTTCACGTAAAATGAGCTTTTGGACATTACGAGATTTTTCTGTAGTGGTATTATGTTGAAAACATTAACGATTGTTTCATAGTACTACTTACTCTGAAGCTAATTAAAAGCTGCCAGTGGGTCTTTCAGTACTATCTAATGATGTTTGCACGTTTTCTATTGCAACTCTATAACAGCATTATAAAGTTCATACGCAAGAGGAATCACAACATTTTTAGACGCGCCGCTGGAACCCAATTGTATGCTATTTCTTGCAGATATCTGCCTAATTACACACAGAGTGTTCTATCCAGTGGACGGTGTTCCGTGAGCGTGTGGGGAGCAATCAGCAAAGATGGCCTTGGTCCCCTTGTGCGTCTGGAAGGGCCCTTCACTGCGTCACGGTACTGCGACGTCATCACTAGACACCTCGTTCCGTATGCGCTGGACGGTCCCTTCAGCGACGGCTGCTATTTTTTTCAACACGACCGCAGCCCGATCCATAAAGCACGTATCGTCCAGTCATTGCTAGAAGAACATGCTGTTTGCCAGCTTGAGTGGCCTCCATGTGGCGCCGACTTGAATCCCATAGAATATGTCTGGGGCATGTTGAAGAAACGGCTGTCCACACGAGCCAACCGCGGCCGCACGGCCGATACGCTGTGGCAAGCGATCGCACAAGAATGGGAAAGCCTGCGCGGTCGACCGGAGATTACTGAATCTTTGTACGAGTCGATGCCCACACGCATCAATAAGGTGCTAGAAACGGCGGACATTTCACTTCCTACTAGATCATTGAGAGACCTATGTTTCATGACACTTCTGTAAATGTCTTGTGAATAAATTCATCCCCTTCAGACACGAGTTATGATGCACTGTCTGCAAATGCGTCAAATGCGCATGGCATCATTTCAAGACGCTCACTATTACATTCCAAGAAAGAAGACGAAGCAATGTGCTGTTTTGTGCGAGTTTAAGTAAAAAAATTAATTAGCGTATAACTCATTATCTAATTATTCTGAAATCCGTCAGCTTCAATGCTTGCATAAAAAGAATCAACTATTAGGCCCGAAACGCATGCACACTTGCTTTTTCGGTTGTATTCGTGTCGACCGGAGAAAAAAAATACTCTTGACGTTGGTCTTCGAACGCGGCACGTCGAACGATTGTCTAACATGGTAGTGTCTCCAGCAAAGTGATCATCTGCAGCAATACGCAGGACAATGAAGTTAACTGACCGCTAGTTGTCCCATCAGGAAGCGGACACGAATGTGCACACTGAGCTTTAGGTCATTTGAAGAAACACGTGGCGTGGGACGCGCCTCCGAAGTTCGAGTCCCCAAACGAGGACGCCGTGTCGCAAAGGGTTATAAAAAGAGTCATCGCACCCGATTATTTCTTATTTTTCTAAATGTAACCACTATAGCAGCGCGGTGGTTCGGGCTTTGCGCAGCAAAACCTGGGCGCAGGCGATCAAATCCCGGCCGCTACTGTCACTTAGCGATGGGGGAGGAACGGAAAAATTCTGCCTACTGACTAAGCATCTGTGTCCCATGGCTGCCTCACCGCTCACTCACGCACTCACGAAAAAAAAAAAACAGCGTGGCTACGCGAAAATAGAACTGATAACAGCCGAAGAATACGCTGTCTGATTACTTGTACTGATATTCTGCTCTCAAAATATAAGCAAGTAGCCCTGGCTAACAAAGAGCGCGTCACGTTGAAAGAGATAGGTAGAAAATATTTGCGCACAGTGCGAAAATAGACAGGCCATAGATTTAAGGAGGGATGCGTCTTCAACGTAGCGCTGCTGTCGATCGCTGGTGACGTAGCGGAAGTGTCGCGAAGAGGCTCTTGGCCACGCGCTCGCGTGGTCCGCAAACTTTTGTGGTTGACTGTACGGTCTGACCCGCATCTTTAGGTACCCAGTCTCAATGGTCTCGGGCAGCGTGCTTGTTCCGAAGGTTAGAATTAGGTGCTTTGTTTCGATCTCTTTTCCATCGCGCCTCATCTTAATTCTCTTGACATTGATCACATTTTGGTCACTCCAGCCCTCTAGTAGTTCAGCTTCAGAGAGTTCCATAAGATCAGCATCGGAAACGACTCCACGAATTGTGTTCATAGTGCGGTGTGGTGTGACTGTCACTGGGAGATCCCCGAATGACAATAGATGTGACAGTTTATCGTGTTGTTTCTTTTCGCGGAGTTCCAGAAGGAGATCACCGCTTGCCAGCCTGGAAACTTTATAACCTGGACCAAAAACTTCAGTCAGTGTTTTTGCAACCAGAAAAGGTGAGATCATTTTCGCTGCCTTTTCTTTTTTCTCAGAATGAATCACATGAAATCGAGGAAAATTCTCAGTATTTCGTCCATGATGATGATGATATTTGGTGTTTTTTGGCGCAAGGGCCAAATGTGGCCAAAGAGCGCCAAGACAATGAATAGTATGTTTGCCATGATCAGTGGGTTCCGATGGTAGGATGCTATGTGGCTGTAAAGAGGCCTAAGAGCAAATCGCGGTATATAAGCGTAAAACATATATCTAATAGAATTATGGCAGTGACGTGTGGAGTGATCTATGGGTCGTGAATGTATGAGAAGTGGTCATGGTGCTAAAGTTAAGGATATAAAAGCAGCACAACGCCTACGGAAGGCCTTTGTGAACAAAGACCACGAGGCACGTGCTTTCTTTAATAAAATACCGCAGCAGTGGCCTCTGCAGAGAGGCCGTGCTACACGTCACCTGGATAGATAACACGGAAATTACGTATGTCTTTTAAAAACGCGAGAATTGATTCATATTTAAAAAGAGGTTCATTGCCCAAAAACATAGAAGGATGTAATGGGAGATATTGCCGTGATGGTAATGGAAAATGTTTTTTCCTCTGAGGCTCCAGTTCAGGGCACTGTAAGAGGATATGAAGTACACTGAGTGGCTCGCCACATTTATCACAGACAGGCGGATCGCCACCGGACAATAAGTAAGCATGTGTACTGTATGTGTGTCCTATCCTGAGTCTGCAAAGTGTAACCTGTGTGCGGCGTGTCTTCGATTCTGGTGGCCAATGAGAGAGATGAGGCTTGATAGTGTGTAATTTGTTGCCCGTTTCTCTGTCCCACAGACGTTGCCAGTAGGTCCTGACCTTTTTCTTAATAAAGGGCTTTAGGTCCATTACAGGGACGGCTATGGGTGAAGTGGCAGCGTCTGTATGAACTGATGTGGCTAGCTTGTCGGCCAACTCATTCCCTTCGATCTCGCGGTGCCCTGGCACCCAGCAGAGCACAATTTGCTGCTTGGATACATACGCGGTGCAAATGGTGGAATAAAGAGTTATAATTACGGGGTTTCTGTGCCTACTTGGAGAGTTTAAACATTTCAACACGCTCAAAGAGTCAGTGTAAATGACTGCCTTGCGTATCTCTAGCTGTTTGATATGTTTAACCGCCGCCAGGATGGCGTAGGCCTCCGCTGTAAAGATGCTTGTGTTTGGGTGTAGAACTCCCGCAGCAGAAAAGGATGGACCGACCGCCGCGTAAGAAACGCCAGCGTGTGACTTTGAAGCGTCAGTAAAATATTCCGGGCAAGAGTATTTGTGCTGCAATTCGAGGAAATGCATACGGATATGTAGGACCGGCGCATGCTTTGTAATCTCAATGAAGGACAGATCACACTGAATCAGCTGCCACTGCCATGGTGGTAGCTGTACAGGAGGGGGCATGACATCATGCTCGTGGAGTGACACATCCATTTCTTCGGCAAGACCTCTTACTCGCAGTGCGTAGGGCTTTCTAACGGAAGGGCGGTTCTGAAAGGTTTGGACACTGGACAGATCATGTATGGTTGTGTAGGTAGGGTGCGAATTGTTCGAGTTCACTTTTAGGAAATATACAAAGGATAAGTACGTTCTCTGCAGATGGAGCGACCATTCATTTGATTCAGCGTAGAGGCTTTCTACGGGGCTTGTTCTGAAAGCACCCGTAGACAGGCGGATGCCCAGATGGTGGACAGGGTCTAACATCTTCAAGGCGCTCGGCGTCGCGGAGTGATATATAATGGAACCATAGTCTATACGTGATCGAACGAGGCTCTTATAAAGATTCAATAGACATCTTGTGTCACTGCCCCACGTAGTGCGAGACAACACTTTTAAGATGCTCATTGTCTTCAGGCACTTGTTTCTTAAATACTTTAGATGTGCGATAAACGTTAACTTCGCATCTCGAATTACGCCTAGGAACTTGTGTTCAGTTTTTACAGGTAGACCCTCACCCTGTAGCTCGATGTTGGGATGAGGGTGCAGACCTCTCTTTCTGGAGAAGAGGACGCATGTGGACTTTTGTGGGTTAAGCCGAAACCCATTCTCGTCTGCCCACTTAGACAGTTTGTTCAGACCAAGCTGAACCTGCCGCTCACAGATTGCAAGGTTACATGACGTGAACCCTATCTGTACATCGTCGACATATACTGAATAAAATATGTTGCGTGGGATGTACAGACGCAGAGAGTTCATTTTCACGATAAAGAGGGTGCAACTAAGGACACCACCCTGTGGTACTCCAGTTTCCTGCACATATGGTCTTGATAAGGCACTACCCACACGAACACGGAATCTGCGGTTGGACAGATAACTTTCAATGATATTCAGCATATTATTTATTATGCCACGTATTCCTAAGTGTGCGAGGTCTCTTAGTATTCCGAATCGCCACGTGGTGTCGTATGCTTTTTCCTTATCAAGGAAAACAGACAGGAAGAATTGCTTGTGGACAAAAGCCTCACGAATTTGAGCCTCTAGGCGTATCAGATGATCAGTGGTGGATCGGCCGTCGCGAAATCCACACTGGTATGGGTCAAGCAGCTTGTTTGATTCTAGGAAATGTATCAGACGGCGGTTTATCATCTTCTCGAAGACTTTGCAGATGCAGCTTGTTAGAGCTATGGGCCGATAACTCGATACGGACGATGGATCCTTGCCCTGCTTCAGGATAGGAATCACTATGGCCTCTTTCCAGGCAGAGGGGATCTTGCCGGAGGTCCATATACAGTTGTACAGATAGAGAAGGGTTTTCTTCGTTTCGGAGGGCAGGTTCTTCAACATTTCATATATTATGCGGTCAGAGCCTGGGGCAGATTGGTTGCAGCAGGCGAGTGATGCATGCAGTTCTGCTAGAGAGAAAGGTAAGTTGTATGGCTCGTTCCCGGTGCTCTTTCGGTCTAGTTTTTGTTTTTCTATTGCTGATTTGTATGTTGTAAATGCTGTAGAATAGTGCGATGAACTGGACACATGTTCAAAATGTGCACCCAGATGGTTCGCTTGGTCCTCCAGGCTGTCTCCCTGCGTGTTTACCAGGGGAGGCGGATGTGTTTGTCGTCCTCTTACTCTATTGACCCGGTTCCAAACCTTGGCCTCATCAGTGTATGAATTGATGCTTGATAAGAATGTTTGCCAGCTGTCTCTCCTGGCTTGTCTGCGCGTTCTCCTACCTTGGGACTTGATTTTCTTAAAATTGAAAAAGTTTTCAGCAGTAGGAGAATCGCGAAGCTGCCTCCATGCTTTGTTCTGCTGCCTACGCGCGTTCCGGCATTGTTCATTCCACCATGGAACACGGCGTTTGCTAGAAAGTCCACTTGTTTGGGGAATACACTTAAGAGCTGCATCAATTATGAAATTAGTAAAATATTCGACAGCACCGTCTATTCCGAGCGATGAAATGTCAGCCCACGAGATCGTACTGGTAAGTGTTTGGTATTTCTCCCAGTCCGCTGCATCGACCTTCCACCGGGGAGCAAGTGGTGGAGATTCGTGGTGTCTAGTTGCTCTCAGCAGTATTGGGAAATGGTCGCTCCCGTAAGGGTTTTTTATAACTTCCCATTCAAGTTCGGGTAATATGGATGGAGAAGCTATGCTGAGATCTATAGAAGAAAAAGTTTTGTTTGCAAGACAATAATATGTAGGTTCTTTTTTGTTTAGCAGACATGCGCCGGATGAGAAAAGAAAGCCTTCAATTAGACGGCCTCTAGCATCGATGCGAGAGTCGCCCCACAGACCGCTGTGTGCATTGAGATCCCCAAGAACAAGATAAGGTTCTGGCAATTCGTCTATTAGGGACTGGAATTCATGTTTGTGTAAGTGGTAATGTGGGGGTATGTAAAGCGAGCAAATCGTGACGAGTTTGTTTAGGAGAACAAGTCGAACTGCCACTGCTTCAAGTGGCGTTTGCAGCGGTAAACGTTGACACGCTATGCTTTTCTGAATTATAATGGCAACACCGCCTGAAGATGCAAGAGCATCATCGCGGTCTTTACGAAACGTAACATACTGTCGAAGAAAGTTTGTATGTTCCGATTTTAAGTGAGTTTCCTGTACACACAGCACTTTTGGATTGTGTTCATGGAGAAGTTCTTGCACATCATCGAGGTTCCTAAGAATGCCTCGGACGTTCCACTGTATGATTTGTATATCCATACTGAAAGTAAAATTGGTGCTGTGTGTACAAAAAAGGAAGTGTTGCCTTAGATTACAGGACCTTTTCCAGGCCCTGTAACGCGGGATTTGTCCTTTCTGAAGCGGTCGAGGGAGCCTCGCCGCTCCTTAGGCGCTTGATGCGCCGTCGGCATGGGTGTAGTGTCCATTGCCTCATGTGAGGCACTGGACACACGCTAGCGAGAAATTTCGCGAGAAAGTCTCGCCGCGAAGGACGAGACCTTTGTGCCCACCAGCCCGGAGGTCGATGGGGCTGCCTTTGGGCCTGAGCTGCGCCGGCTGTTGCCAGCGCCAGCAGAGGCTGGAGAGGGTGAGGCAGCCTTGACTGCACCCACCGTGGGAGCTGCTGGCGGTCCTGCGGGTTCGCTACTCATAGTGCAGGCTGTCGCCGCGGGCTCTTGTGCTACCGGCAACCCTAGAGTAACCGGGCCTGTTTGCTGGTTGGGTGGAGTAGGCTTAGATCCTTCCACCCCAGGGGCAGGAGCCACAAGCGACAGCTCGCTGCGCGCGGGCTGGGCAGGTGGCAGTGGCCGCTGCGACGCTGCCCCCCGACGCGCCGCATCAGCATAAGGTGTGCTGTGGAAAAGTGAGCACCTCTTACGGGCTTCTTTGAAAGAAATATTTTCTTTTACTTTTAGGGTGATTATGTCCTTTTCTTTTTTCCAGTTCGGGCAGGAACGTGAGTAGGATGCGTGGTCACCACTGCAGTTCACACAGTGAGGAGTGCCACTACAATTGTCAGAGAAGTGGCCCTGGACTCCACACCTTGCGCAAGTTATTTGACCACGACAGCTCTGCGAGCCATGGCCGAATCTTTGGCATTGAAAGCACCGTCTAGGGTTAGGGACATATGGTCGGACAGTTAACTTAATGTATCCTGTTTCGATTGTTTCAGGCAGAACGCTAGATCCAAATGTTAGCACAAGATGTTTGGTGGGGATTTCTTTGTTGTCCCGTCTGATGATGATACGTTTTACATTGGTGACGTTTTGATCTTTCCACCCTTCCAGGAGTTCTGCTTCTGATAATTCTAGGAGGTCTGCTTCTGATACGACTCCGCGTGAGCTATTCATTGATCGGTGTGGTGATACAGAAATTGGTATGTTGCCGAACGTCACAAGGTTGCTGAGTTTCTCGTACTGCTGTTTCTGGGGGACCTCAAGAAGAAGGTCTCCGCTAGCCATTTTGATCACTTTGTAACCTGACCCTAAAGCTTCGGTTAAAGATTTCGCAACAATGAATGGTGAAATTGATCTGGCCGGTTTTTGAGAGTTCTCACTGTGTACAACATGGTATTTTGGATAGTTATCTTTTGGTCGGTTGAAAGATAGGTAAAGTTCATCGGTGCGTCCCCTCTTTAGAGGATGACGATCAAGTATGCGGGGAAAAGCTGGTGTTCCCATAACGGTTTGTTTTATTTCGGCGGCAATGGCGGCCACCCACCACGGAGCCCAACTAGGGGACGCTGCAGCACTTAACGCGTAAGGCTGCAGGCGCCAACCGTACATTGCCACTATAACCTAATATATTATACCCAAGGGAGGGCACATACACAAGGTTAACCCAAGCCGCCGTTGAAATTTTGGAAGTAACGGAAGAGAAGAGATGATAGGAGAGCAAAAGAAAGGAGATAGGAGAGCAAAAGGTTGGAGAGGGGGACAGGAAAAGGCGACCACCGATTTCCCCCGGGTGGGTCAGTTCGGGGGTGCCGTCTACGTGAAGCAGAGGCCAAAGAGGTGTGTTGCCTCCGCCGAGGGGCCTTAAAGGTCCAAACACTCAGCGTCGGCTCAACCCCCAGGATCCCCTTTTCCCCGGACACGGCTAAGCCGCGCACGGCTACACGCGGGAGGGGCCAACCCTCATGTGCTCGGGTACGTGGTGTCGCAACACACCAAACGCCTGCTTACGCAGACGCCCCTGCGGGGAGTATTTCGTCCAAAAAAAATTTACTGCAGTGTGAACTTGAAAACTTCTTCGGTGCGCCCTCGTTTCAGACGGCGATCAGGAAGTTGGGGGAAAGAACTTTCCATGAGTATAGGTGAATGTTTCGGCAGCGACGCCAGCCACCCACCATGGAGCCCAACGAGGGGACGCTGCAGAGCCTGCAAAACATAGGTCCTGCAAACGCCAGCTGTACGCCGCCACTATAACCAGATATGGAATATCCAAGGTTGGCTACCCACACAAGGTTAACCCTCGCCGCCAGGAATGTTGGAAGTAAACGGAAGAGAAAAGGAGACAGGAAAGGATTGAAAGTGGGGGAGAAAGACGAAGATTGAAGAGAAGAACAGGAAAAGGCGACTGCCGATTTCCCCCGGGTGGGTCAGTCCGGGGGTGCCGTCTACGTGAAGCAGAGGCCAAAGAGGTGTGTTGCCTCCGCCGGGGGGCCATAAAGGTAAAAACACCCGGCATTGGCTCAACCCCCAGGATCCTCTTTTCCCCGGACACGGCTAAGCCGCGCACGGCTACACGCGGGAGGGTACAACCCTCGTGTGCTCGGGTACGTGGTGGCGCAACTCACCAAACGCCTGCTTGCGCAGGCGCCCCTGCGGGGAAATTTGCATGGAGCATCTCTATACGTCTCCTCCAGCCTTGTCATTGTGGCTTCCGAGACCATCACACCTCCACCAATGTTTCGGTGCTGCAATAAGAAAGAACACAAGATCCGAGTATATTCACAAAATATAATTGCATAGTTGAAGTACAGAACACCATAAAATCTAACAGCAAACTGTCTTAAGAAGGCCCTAAAATGGCTTATTTTGGTTTCAGGACAGTGATGAGGCAAGGAGTATTGTGATAAAGTAACCCTTTTTGCAGTACAATTTTCTGAATACGCTGAATATTAAGGTCGCCACACGTCATTAAACATTGTCCCTCTCCTCTGCTGCGACAAGGCTGCCGTTGCGCCTCGCAAATGGCGGCTCAGCCCCAGCTTCGTGAGGCATGCACCATCCTGTGACGATGCTCGTTTACTTCTGCTTGCAAGTTCGAGAAGAATTTCAGTGGTGTGGTCGAGCCATCAAGCATCTCAATTTCTTTTGTTTCTCACCAAGCAGAAATGGACCCTGAACTGCAAGTGCCAACTCAGATTAAATACAGAGATAGGATTTGACTTTTACAGCAACACACCGCTAACGACAAAAAGGCCTGTGCGACACTGCCTAGCCCACCAGATTCTTCTGGTAACTGGAAGCATGTCACTACTGTAGTAACTGACAGTCGTTTTTGCCATAATATTTGTAGTCTTTTGTGACAAAATAAAATTTCATTATTACTTGGAAGTTGAAGCCTGTGTTACCACGTTGTTGTGATGTCACTCATATCGTCAAAGAAGAAGGGTTGGAAAAAATCAGCGTACTGCAGTGCCACATAGAGATTGCTAGCAATGCCCATTTCTGTGCGTGTGAATCTAATTGTGTAAATATTACACAATTAACCCAGACCATTTAGACTGTGTCCTGAATGTTAGGAAACTTCCCTTAACTATTTAGTGCATTTGTCAAAATAGTTTCAGGGCACCTTTAATTAGGCATTAACTAAACTGGTGCCGAGAAGTTGAAAAACAAATGCTGCACACCACACATCGAGCAAGTTTTTACATTAAACAAACTTACCGCGTTCTCTTCAGGCTCGGCAGGCTTTGCTCCCTCGGCAGCTGAAGTGAGCTTGTTGACAGCTCGCTGCAGCTTTCTAAGCATTTTCGAAGTATCTGGAAGATGGTTTAAGAAGTTTAGGAGAGCATTTCTACTATGGAGTAAGATGTACAGGAACACCAACTGCTGATGAAAGAGCTTTTATTGATGCCATGATGGACAGCTTCGAAACTTCTGTACAGGTCATGACACCGTATATTACTCCCTGCCCCGTCTGTTGTCTGTACGGCAGCTACAAAAGCTTGCGCTTTATATTACTTGCCCCTTATCAGTGCCCATTAATGTAAATCATCTGCTTCAGTTTAGGCTGCAGACACTCGCATGTTGACATTCACTTTGCGTGAAGCAGAAATAGCTTATGAATTTCAGAGTGAAACACTTCCATAGGAAAATGGGAATGTGCAATTGACAGCACAAGAAGGTATTGCTGCCACTGGTGATGTGTATGACTAATCAAAAAGCACATACCAATTAAATCTTTTTGCTCCTCGAGCTGCTTCTTCAGGGCTGCGTTCTCTTGCTTGAGACCCTCATTTTCTGTCAGGTGATGACAGCATGGTTTTTTCTGCAAAAAGTTTTCCCAGAGTTGTATAAAAGCAACGTCAATTCTCCCTGCAGGTTTGAGAATTAGACATGTGCATCCTGCAGAGAAGTTTGTTTATACCGGATCAACTGCTGCATCTACACTGAAAAATCTGTGGAGGCTCTAACAAGAAACAGTAGCCAGCAGTGGTTTGTTCACTTTACTAACCGCTGCAGAGTAACAACATTTACGATTACAAAGAGCGAAGCACCGCAGTGATGCATCTTAGCCTATACTCCTGCAAATGTCAGCTGACTGAACTGCTTGTGCTCAGCCATATTAAATACACAGGAGATAGTGCACACCACACACTGGGTACGTTTGAACTTTAAAAATGAAAGTCAATGGGTGTAAGTAAGCCACATTATAGTTCAATAACTGTTTAGAGCCTGGCTTCCTGTGAGAATTTACTGCAGTGTGAATGAACTAGTTTTATTTGGGGAGAGTGGGGCTTAAGCCTACTAAACGGATGAAGGGGATAAGCGTTGGAACCTGAGCAAGGTGGTCCAAGAAAGGATGATCATAGAACTGCAGCATGACAACACGACCACAAACCAGGAAAGAGATACTAAACCGTACTTAAAGAATTAAAACGCCCACAGGTTTTCCTACTTCTACCCATTCTCGGAATACAGCAAAAGCCTGAGAATTGTGCATGGAGGGATGATAGGATCGGCCATATTCAAGGGCACGGTGATTCATTAATTGCTGTTTGACGACATTAGTGTGCTGGAGATTTGGTTTCAGCACAATGCTAACATAAAGGTTCTTGTTTTTATGCTATAATTGCATAACTGGCACAGTTGCTCCATCATTGTTCTGTTGCAATGTGCAAGTATTCGCTTCCTTCATATCAGTAACAACTTTGACACAAAGAATTTCGTGAAATTCTGAAAGGAACCGAATATTCTGACTATTGAGCATTAAAGCAAGTGTGTGATTCAAATAGACGGCTGGGGCACTTGGGACAGCTGCCATTTCCACTATGCAAGCTGAGGATGTTTGCACTCCACTATCGATTACATGTTCTGCACTTACGTTTGAGTTGCGTTCAGCGCGTGCTGCCAACTTGGTCCTCTTTCTCTCCATTTTGTCTGCATCACCTGCGGATATAATGCACATTACATACACACGCCTCTGAGGCCCAGTACCTGCAAGCGTTGGGCCACTTGTACTAGTGGCACTCTTCCACACTTCACTTTTAATTTTGAGACCCACGAAGTGCACCCATGGAAGCACTTCGCATTTCCTATTGGTCTTATACCTGCCATACCTCTTTGGTGGTGCGGGTTTGCCCCTTTTTATTTTATTTTTTTTTCAACTCCGGGGCACAGAAAAAGCCATGGAAGCACAGCTTTGCCTCGCCGACATGCAGGTTCATTCTATGCAATCGGGCGCATTGTGGGGCGGCTAATTTTTTTACGGAAGGTACAGCACAGCATGGTCGTGCAAACGCCGTTACTGAGTCAATGAGCTCTTGTCAACAACGGGGGGCTGTACTCACCGATGCAGTGTTACGTTCCGCATGGCTCAAGATTATACTAGCAGGGTGCGTATGTCTCGACAAATGATCAGTACTGTATACGGGGTGCGCACGCACAAGCAGGCAGGCGATATCGTCCTGTGCGCAATATTTGCCCAGCTGGAAGGAGCCACATTTAGTAAAGCCTGAACCACACGAGCGCGATTACACGCGCAAAATGTCAAGCGACATCGACGAGCGACAAGTTAGGCTGTTCTCGTCGCGTCCTCAATCGCTCAATCGCGCACGTGTGTTTCCCTCTTAAGTTAACGAGCCAGATCACAAATAATTTAGGCCGCGGATGCATACTTAACGTATCTCCATGGCAACATCGCAGACGTGAAATGAAGCGCCAACTTAATAGGTCAAGTACTCGCACTGGTAGGAAGATAAATAAATAGATAAATAAAATATAAATTAAAGTGATTTTCACCATTACTTACCAGCAGCCACCAAGTAGGCGTCGCATGGCTCGTCCTCAGCATTCCAGAGAACCTTGAAGGTTTTTCCTGTTAACGCCTCCACTACACTGCAATCCTTTATAATCGATGTCGCAGTAGCGACATCAACCATTTGTCTAGTAGAATAGACATCCCATTGCTCCGTTGCAGCCCATTTAACCAAGATATGAGACATTTGGGCCGTGAAATAAATATATAAATCTACAAATCGAAGCACAACAAAACAGCAGAGAGAAAAGATCACAATTGGCTTGACTAGGCTACAATGTACTGAAGTCATAGCCGGGCATAGCCGAAGGGGTTAAAGTGGCTATAGACATTTTACTTCATTTCGGCGACATATTCGAATAAACACCTTAAAGAAGTGACAAATTAATACGTGCAGGTGTACAAAAATACCGATAATAAAATTATAAAATTTTATTAATGAGCAATTTTATTTGTACTTGAACATTGAGTGTAAAGCAACGAGTATGCCTTTCGCTTGCTTGTTTTTTTTGCGCCATCTAGGAGGCGTATTATAAGCCAACAAAAATAAAAATGCATTGAAAACGAAGCGTATTCTTTTTCTAGAATCAACTACTAGAAACGCGTCAGTCAACTAATCCTCTCGTAGACCCGCGGCACCGATGGCTATCGCGACTGCGCAGTTAAAGGCGCATTGAATGTTTTCACAACGCAGGACGTGTGGCCTCTTTCCGAGTAAGCGCGAGATGCAGCTACTGTATATATGTAGTACGTCGATGTGACAGTTCCCGCTTGAAATTGCTAGCTGCCGCCGTTTAGCGGACTTGTTCTGCAAATATGCCGAAAAGATACCGAGAGTGGCTGTTCAGAGACAATGTTGCGAAGCCTCGCTCAACAGAAGTCAGACACGCGAAGAAAACTGCTCATAGTGGTGGGCCTTTGCCGCTTGGAGATCTCGAGTGTAACGTTCGACAGCCAGGGGAACACAGAGTGGAGGATGCAGCGTCTGCAGTGAGCTTGCCGGCTGACGTTTTAAATGGCGAAGAATGTACGAGTGAAGACTTCCTCGACGATCCAGCCGCAGACCCGTCCCTCGGCTCCTTAAGTGATGGGATTCCTGAAGCAAGCAATGAGCAGCTGTATATCGTGCAAAGCGTAAGTGCGACTAAATTACTGTTTACTTTTCTTGCAAGACCTGTGAAGGAACATTTTAACACACAAATCTGCTGTTGTGACTTTGTGAGTGTTCGCATATCTCAATTTGTATTTCGTGTGTTGGCACGTAGTGCGGCTGTTGCACAGGCAGGTGGAGAACAAGGCGAAGTCCAAACAGTTTATTGGACAAACTTGTGCTCGCAAAATAAACGGGGGAGGGGGGGACGAAAAGAAAAAACGGCACGGCGATAGCCTACGTGGACGTCGGTCATCGAGCCGAATACCACCCTACTGGCGTGTGCGCAATTTATAACTGTCGCCGAACTTATACCCGTGCCACATTGGCACATTAAATGGCATTTGAGTTGAGGCCTTCAGTGCCCTAACGTCACTACATGTTGGTGTCGGTGCCACACGGCCAGATTTAATGGAATTAAATGTGCGATAACGATAGTTCGATTTGCGTTGCAAGCTTATCCGAAAATAAATGTTCATTCAGCTGAAAGGATATTTTATTAAAAAATCTTTATAGAAGTAACACGCCTGTTGACAAATCATTCGACTGTACGAAAGTATTTATCAGTCGCTGTGAAGTGGAGGGCGATCTGAAAATGGCACAACCTTCTTGCATCTGTTCAATTTGAACTTTGTCAAGCCTTATGCATGATGGAGTTACTCTTTATAACTGATCTGTGGCATTTGTGTTACTCTCTGCAGGTATGTGCAGTGACACAGTAAGCCTACATTATTGGTACATTCTTCTTCAGTAATAATACAGAACATGTCTATTTCCACAGGATTCAGAAGCACATTCTGCTACAGAAGAGCCTGCTGATGCTCTGGAAAATGACCTGCTGGATAATGTATCCTTCTGCTCCAGTGATGAGGAGGACTTGTCACCCCAGCATGAACCCTCAGAAAACCAGACATCAGAACTGGTCAGTCTTTTCAGTAGTCTTACTCATGGGCACTGGAGTGGGGCAGGTGCTTTCTCCTCCCCCCAAAATTCCAAGTGGAACCTAATCTGTTAATGAAAGGTTCATTCCTTGCTAATTTTGTTCATTACAATTCACCATAAAAGAAAGTACGTGGTAGTTTTGGTATTTCTCAACTACAATAACAAGCACCCACTCGTGGTTGGCTGGCATTGTTGCAGTTATGTGCATTAGTGTATTTTTGGAAATAGACAGACGTGTCCATCCGCTGTCTTTTTCAAGGTATTAAACTAAAGAAGAGAGCATGTTTGTCATATCCTCAGGTATTAAATGAAACATTGTCATTGCTGAAAATTGTACTGTTCAAGCAGGTGACCACCCATCCTTTCTTGTCTTAGCCCTTGTCATCCCCCGCACTCGTTCAGAGAAAATGAAATGGGCTACAATACCTGCTCACAACGCGACACTCCTGTAGATGGATCCCTCTGTCATGTCGCCAAAGGTGTCTAAACTGTACTGCGCATTGTTGCTACTAAGGTAGAGTAGAATTGCTTCGACATATTTGGACTGCTTCACACGGTGCAATTCATCATGGCGACTTGTGAAAAAACAAACATGATTTGCATGCCTTTTCTGAATCTACACAAATGCAGCACCTTGCGACCTGCTCAGTGAAGGGTGCTGTGCTTACTGAGTGTGAATTTACTGCCATTGCGCTTAGCAAGCTGACCGATTAACACAACCTGTGTCTCAATAACCACAGAGCAAAAGAGTGCAAGCGAATCATTTGAGAAGGGGAAGGAACAGATAAATTAGAATTCTTGTTTTGTCATAGCTTGCATCTGTGTGCTTCAGATCTCTCTTCAAAAGGCTGAATTTGTAGCTTTTTACTGTGCACATAAACCGTTCAACTTAACAAATTTTATGTATTGTAATCCTGTATACTGGTGATGTGATGTATGACTGTTTTCAATATTCAAAACTGTTTTTCTTATTTCGCAGGATGAGCAACTCTACCCTGGATCACGTGTGACCATTGGTGAGAGCATGATGCTTATTCTTGGACATTGCCTGCGGCATAACACCACAAAGGAGGCAACTGAGAGCCTTTTAAAGCTCATTGAAGCCCACGTGCCTAAGGAACCCGCCATACCAACGTCCAAGTACATCTTTTTTAAGCAGTTTACAAATGCTAGGGAGAATGCCACATTACACTTCTATTGCCCATCTTGCTCACTTTATCTGGGAGAGAGCCAGGCACAGGAACTCCAGTGTTCCACCTGTGGTGCCGATTTTGTTGCCGATACACTAAAAAAAATGAAAACTACTTTCTTACATTTGATATTGCCAAACAAGTCAAAGACAAGCTTTCGCTCACTGAACTAAATTTTAACTTGTTGCAGAGACGGTTGTCATATGATGTAGGCGAGCTGACGACAAGCCATGGTTACCACAACCTGCCAGCGTCTACTCATGACTTGTCAGTAACATGGAATACAGACGGTGTTCCTCTTTACGAGTCATCTGGGTACAGCATCTGGCCGCTGCTTCTTCAAATAAATGAATTGCCCCAGAAAGTGAGAATGAAACACATGCTTCTAGCTGGATTGTGGTTCGGTCCCACAAAACCTAAAATGAATTCCTTTCTCAAGCCATTTGTTGAACAAATGAACATTCTTTCCAGCAGTGGTTTCCAGTTCACAGACCTGAAAGGAAATGTTATAAAGATGCGAATTTTTCCAGGGCCCTGTTGCGTCGACACAGTGGCCAGAGCCATGGTTATGAACATGAGCCAATTTAATGGTTCTTATGGCTGTGCATGGTGCATGCATGAGGGGCAAGTTGTTAGGAAAGGCAGCGGTCATGTCCGCGTGTACCCTGTTGTCTCTCCTCGACCAGCGCCCAGAACACATGAGACATTTTTGCAAAATGCTGCTAAAGCAGAGGCAACACTGCAACCCAAATGTGGTGTCAAAGGTTCAAGTGTGCTGTACCATTTGGAATTTTTTTCATTTCCGGCAGGTTTTGTTGTCGACTACATGCATGCTGTGTGCGCTGGCTTTGTTAGGAACATAGCATGCATGTGGTTTGACACCTCCATGTTGTTTCCATACAGTCTTGGAGGCAAAATTGATGAAGTTGACCAGCGGCTGCGTCTTTTGAAACCTATCTGGGAGATTTCTAGGCTGCCGCGCTCGCTTAAAGTCCGGAAGTACTGGAAAGCATCAGAGTGGCGCAACTGGTTGTTGTTTTATTCTCCAGTAGTATTGCATAAAATTCTGCCGAGAGTATATTGCAAGAATTGGTTGAAGTTTGTCAGGGTGATGCACTTTCTCCTTGCTGACACAGTCGCTGCAGAAAAACTGAAAGAAGCTGGCAGGACAATGTACGAGTTTGTGAGAGAGTACCAAGATCTTTATGGAATAGCACATATGTCGTATAATGCCCACCTTTTATTACACCTTGTCGCATCAGTGGAAGTCTGGGGCCCATTATGGAACTATTCAGCATATGCATTTGAGGGCATGAATGGGCAGCTTGTTCAACTTGTAAATGGCACACGCTATGCTGGCTGGCAAGTGGTTGAGAAATTTTTTTTTCTATCAAACCTTCCCATCATATGGGGCAAATGTTCCCATTTTGAGGATGCCCAGTCAAAGCACCTGCTAATGAAGTACTTTTTAAGGGGGTACAATCTGCGAAAGCACTCCGAGAGCACTTGTGGTGTTGTTTTTTTTTTGGAAAGGGAGAGGCTTGTAACCGTGGCATCTCGTACAAAAAAGTGTTAATTGATGGTTTCCTCTACTGCACGAAGGGCCTTGATAAGTCGCGCCGCCTTAACTCGTTTGTGTGCATCAATGGTGTATTTGGCCAGATTGAGAGTATTTTGGCAACTTGTATAGAGGGACATCAATCATGTGCATGTGTTCGACATGTTGTTTTTCATTTGTGCAAACTTCAGGTAGTAAGAGCATTTGTTGCCGATAACTTGAGTGGAGCCATCATACATGAAGTTTGCACAACATCAGATGGAGTGGAGTTGGTTTGTGAAAATCCACAAAAATGTATGTTATGCAGTCATCATCAAAGACATTTGTGTGCTGTGTTGCCAGCAAGTACATTTTTGAAGCGACATGAGGATGTCCTTGCATGAGGAGAGAGAGCCAGAAGTAATGAATATTTTTATACTGAGGTCCACTAGGGGAGAAAATACAATACCTTACTTGAAGCGCATACTGCACCCTTGCTAGCGTCATTTGGCAAAGCAACATCCTTCCGTAATCTTAAATAGAATTTCAGAACAGTTTTGAATAATCGAAAAAGCGATGGTACAAGTATACATCGCCTCTCAGGGAGAATACTTTGAAGCTTACCAAATTTTAAGAATGATTGGAACGATAAGCGACTTAAAAGGATTAGCATTACTTTAGTGCCCCTCTCATGCTGTTGCAGCACAAAAAGTACCATTGGTCATGCTGTTCATATATGCTTTTCTGTTATTGCTCCTTGCACATGCCCCTCAGAGTTGCTTGTTTTGTTTTGTCTGTGGTAGGTGTTCTCTTGTTTCTTTTGTGTTTCATATATAGACTGTACTCTATTTGTATAGCCTTTTTATTTATAGGCCTGCAATTCAGTATTGACCCTTTTCGCGGAGCAGTTTGCTCTACAGGAACGAGATGGCACTTGCAGCCGCGCGCCATACGTTGCCTCAGCGAATGCACACGAAAACGAAACCATTACTGCTTCTACCCTGCTACTGTGCGATCAGCTGTCGAAAATGCAACTGGGTGTGCGCTAATGCACTGTGCCCAATTCATACTGCAAAATGTGTAACGATAAAGGGAAGACGTGTGCGGTAGTTCGCTGCAAAAATAGTGATTCATATATTAATGAATGGAATCAACCTGTGTCGCCGCTGCTACATAAGGACTGCCTGTGTTGCCGCCCTTCGCGATGCACGGCTTTCCTCAAGGATAACAAAAATATAGTTCATCCACCTGCGCTATATAGCTAACCTCCAAAGAAAAGACTTCAACTCCGGAACGTCGGCACTTGGGAGTGAGTACCGCTCGTTACAAAATGAAGTAGTGCCACTTACTGGCATAGTAAGTTTACCGTACGCTATCTACACACATCCACCCTTTACTCGCACGAAAACTTACGCCCACCCTATCGCCAACGTGTGAGTGAATAGGCGCACACTTGAATCAATGTGCCGAAGCATGAGTGACGGCGACTACACCGACAAGACATGAATGTTGGAAGCTGAATGTTTCGTGACGCTCCACAGAGCAAGCGAGGGACTAGCGATAATATGTCTTTGCTACGAGCTACCGCAAAGTACCGAACATTTAAATTCCAAGCTTTGTGCACAGCAAGAACAAATTTATCGCAGCAGAGCATACCCGCGAGTGATTACGCTGAAAATAAACAATCAGATCGTGGCCGCACCGAGGAACTATACTGAGTCAGAAATATGACAAGTTGCTGGTTCAAAATGTTTACCAAATAAAGAACGCAGAGCACACTGATCCCGATTTAATTCATAAGCGGGAAGTTTGGACAGCTTGCAATACATTTCTAGCCCCGCTTTTAGTACAAGCACCGTATACGCTGCTCACGCCGTTTGGACAAGGCGTAATGAGCTCTGAAAGCACTTGCATGTCCTCTAAAGCTGTGGCCAAAGCTTCGTGTCGTGCACGCAGTCACCGTCTACGATACGCATCGAAACAGCGGTTTGCTGCGCCGCGCCGGCGTCACGCGCTTGCATTGTAAACGCGGAGGCGGCCGAGGCAAACAATGGACGCGTCACCACGCGATCAAACATGGCAGCGCCCACGGGAGCGCCGCGAAAAGGGTCAATAACAGGTCCATGTGTTTGCTTTCCTGTCATACAATCGTGCCTATACACATGTTTATGAGTAAATTATTTTTGTTTTCATGTGTTTTCTTTATATAATGCTCATTTCATTGGCTTGAAATGCTCGCAAAAGCACTGGTCAAGTGCTCTCATACGATTGACTTGAATGTTTTCTTTCAGAGCGTTGTCTGTCTAGTTCAAACCAAGTAAATTATTCCATCACTGTGAATTATATATAAAAAACTGCTGTTTGTGCCGCTAAAATTATTTTCTAGTATTTTGCCATAGCAGCAATACATCAATTAATATGTGTGTGCATACGCTTGTGGTTGTCTAACAATTGTTAGATTTGACATTGTGTGACATGTCTGTACTCATAATGTACTTAGTTGACTTGCCTCTGCACATAAATTTGATTTCAGTGTTTCTGCTGTATCCTATGCTTGTTGGAAAATTAGTGTGCTCAGTTTGAAATCATTACCTGAAGAGAATAACTACAGGTGCATATTGCATATACCTACTTCAGGTATGTTTTGCTGGTAACACATTGCCTGAAGTGGACGCCAACTAAATGTGATGTTTGCCTCTATTTCTGTCTTCATTGCTGTGAAGGATAAAAATCTCGTCAAGCTGCAAACTAGCAGCTTTTTGTTCTTGTGCAAGGTTTTGTTTTGTAAATAAATGAATGTCAAATAAAGGTTGATTGATGTATATTTCACTACCTTATTAATAGCCTATGTCGTGAGTATCTTTTTTGTTATCGCAGGCCTGTGTGGCCTGTATACTGTTCTGGTAAGCTTTTACGTAAGCTTGCTGGAGTATAAAGCTGCATGGCTTCTGCAGATCATAATTCCTTGTTTTATGGAAACACTAAGGGTAAGCTTAGTTCAAGGAGCTATTAAAATCTGCCCTAAATTGGACATGCTAGGGAATGGGCCCTCCAGTTTTTGCAAGAATCTGGTTCAACGCTAGATTAACCTTGGAGTTCTACTGATCGAACAAGTTTTGGTAGATGCAAGCATGGTGTTTAACTAGCATCCGACATGGGACTAAGTGTGGAACCATGTATATATGTACTTACGTCCTGACTGTGAATGGACCCATGATAAAACTGCTGCATTGCATGCAGGTGATGTTGCCACTACATTATTTCAATTAGTATTAATTGCTTTAAGTTACTGCCATTGTCAGACTTTGTAGCAATCGGCGGAAAAGTTTTCCAAATGGCAAAACTAACCGTAATGATCAAATGTGTCATGGTTCAGAATGTATATTATATATATATACACACACGTACATTAGACAAGTCTGCAGACCGACTGCAGAAAATCTGCAGACTAGGTCTACATGGAGGTGACTGGTTGGTGACTGAAAGGTGAAACCTATTTAACTAATTGTAGAATGTGTCATGGTTCAGAATATATATGTACATATATATATATATATATATATATATATATATATATTTATGTATATCTACACAAAAACACTGGGCACGCATATTGTACAGAGAAGTCTACTTGGAGTCTGCAGACTTTCTGCAGACTAGGTCTACAGGAAGGTCGAGTCTACAGGTAGGTGACAGGGGTGACTGGTGGGTGACTCGTTAGTGACTAAAAGGTCAAAACCATTTTTGTAAGGGATTTCTGTACACGTGCATGTTCAAGAAATGCTGATCAACCAAAAAATCACTAAGAACATGAGCAGTGCTCGGCATGCGTGACAATGAATTTCGTTTTCCATTCTTTTCATTCGATGTTTGCCTAATGAGGGCCTGTGCACTGTTTCTACATGTTTGAGTAAGGTGTCGAAAGGCTTGTTGATTCTTTTTAACAGCGAAGCTGCTTAAGCTGGACGTAATCCGGTGGTGTACGCAAAGAAACTCCTCCGCCTGGCGATGACGTTACGGGTGTCGCCTAGCAACGGAGCGCCATCTCCTCACCCCGCAGCCGCTTCCCCCACAGCGCCACCTAATGACGCCTTGCCTAAACTCCACAGCATGCAGCGCCGCTCGCTCCTCTGCCGTAGCTCTGCCTAGCTTCTCCCCACAGCCGCGCGGGGACGACGCTAGGCAATGACGTCACGAAATTGCCAAAGAAAATATCTATGATAATTCTAGGGGAAGCTTTTGTTGTTTGAAGCCAGGACGGGAGTATTGCTGACTAAGATGTACCGAGTCAAGACACGTGCGGTGCGTGTGAAGAGAAAGAGGAAACGGCTAAACACCTTATACTTTTCTGTACCTTTACGGAAAAGAAAAGGTGTTTAGCCGTACACTTTAGCCCTACAGCACCTTAGCCCTACAGTGCAAAACAACATGGCTGATTTTTTCAGGGCATTGGGGTTTAGGGACAGGGGAGGCAAAAAAGACCTTAAGCGGTTAGAAATAACCAAACGGATGTTATCTGATTGGTGGCTAAAGTCAAGGCAGAAGTGAAATTTCACCCACCACAGAGTACAATATGTTAATAGTGACGCGTATACATGTTTATCTTTCACCGGTGGCCGCTTTCTACCGGCTAACAAATGTTAAACGTTATCGCTCGGCGCAGGTCCCGCCTGCATCGGAAGCTTCTCGAACGTTATCGATGCTTCTATCCGACGTCTGTGGTCACCGACGCTCATGCACTCTGATTCTATGAGCGACGCGAATTGTCTAGAACTTTCTGGAAGACGCGTGAGCACCAGGGGTTAATCTGGAACCTTCGATGACTCACGTATAAAAGACGAAGCGTTTCGCCGCTATCGTTGTACTTTGAGTGTAGCTTTCTTTTGTGGGCACAGGTTCGCCCAATAAAGAGTCAGTTTCGTCATACACAGTTTTACGACTGTTCTCTTCACTGTCACTACTACGTGACAATAGTCACGGCTAGGGGGTGTATGCCACCGCCCGATTTAAAGGGTTCAGCCTCATCCATCCATCCATCGTCACTCCAGAGTATTGGGGCCGAATAGTCACGGAGTCGCCATCTGTCAGAAGCGACTCGCTGGCGTAGTTGGAGGCATAACGCGGCGCTCTCCTCATATATGATTGGCTGTCGGCGCTCAATAAAAACACCATGCGGGAGCCCTCCTAGACAGTCCTGTAAGTACTGTCTAAACAATAATCTTAGGCAAACAGAAAGCGCAGAATAGCTTACAGGCGCTATCTTTTTACCAAATACGTACAGCGAGCGCCCATTGCGCGCGCTCGCCGTGATGAAGTCCCCCGAACCAGCTTCTTACGTGAAAGGTAGGCAGCCGCTGAGAGCAGAATATGGGAAATATGTTCTTATTGTGTGCTGTCTGTATACCTAAATGGAACATAACAGAATGAAGACTCAATGCAGTGATCGCATGGGTTCGCGGCGACCGACTGCTCGTCTGCATGCATGTCCGCGCACAATGCTTCGCTTTCGCTACAGGCGCGTTTTCGCACCGTGCCGTGAGCTTTAGGCCGCAGCAATGAGCATTTGACAGTACACAAACAACCATTGCTGCGTGGACGCCATTAGGGCTGTTCAACACAATTTCGTTATAACTGAGACTTCGACGCCTATGGTGACTTGTCATGAGCCGTCGCAACGATTCAATTTCTGTTTTCTAAATCCTTGGAAGTTTAAATATCATTATTTTTCAAGTTGCGTAGCACTGTACGTTTATCGGTCTTTTCAGCGAGCAATTTCCCACTGCTTCCTTTTCTTAATCCAATAGATTAGTTGTTTGGTGCTAAACCCAGACATGAGCATAAGCCATGTCTTTTTTTAATGTGCTTTTTACCGTTCCCCTTCCATTCCGATGAACTTGTCAGTATCTAGCATCAACAAGTTCATATAGACCAAATCTTCATCACATTAACCGGGCAGCGCGCTCGGGCGAGCTTCTCAGTGCGCGCTTTCTGCTACTCACCGAACATCGCCCTTATGAAAATGAACCATGAGTTTCTGATGACGTTATGCATTTCTAATGTGTCATCAGACAGGCATCACAAATGCATCGCCTGATGTTGTTTAGCATCACAAGTACATCAGAGACTCAAATGCCAATGCCAAGAAGAGTAGGCAGCTTTTTTTTTTGGTATTGCTAATGTCAAAGCTCATCACAGAATACTGTGTATGACGCCAAGTCGTAAAAAAAGAAAAAAAAAAACGGATTTCGTTAGCATGCACCCAATGCATTCTGATTTCATTACTTAAAATGTTAGCAGGGTGACTGTCATGCCAGCCGTTATATAACTTAAATTTAGCTCACCATACTCGATGTTTGGCAGTCACACAGGGTAGACATAGATCTGTGCAATGAAACTATTACAACTAACATCAAGTGAAAGATCCTGGGAATGAAATGATGAAATACCTGGGAAAAAATGCTCTTCTGGTAGGCATGCATTACTATAAAATGAAGCCATATCAGAAGTTGTATGTTAATTATTTTGGATAATTCATTGCACAGCCAACTATATAAGAAACGAGTGTACCACAGTTGATTTAAAATGTTTATTAGTAAAAGAGTTATTCTTGCTGACACATGAAAGAACTGCAAAGAAATTAGAAGCTATATTTATCTTTAGAAGCAAACAGCCATTAGAAAATTTAGCACTCTTAGAATCTCTTCGGGATAAAGTGAGGAAATCAAAGGGAGACATATGAGTGCAAACTAAGAAAAGTGGCAGTGCAACCATCCTTTAGAGATGATTGGCATCTTTAATGCTATTAGAAGTGCATGTTAAGATTGTGGGTAATTATGTTTTATGTAATGATCATTATAAAAGGTGGCATATACCCAGTAAAACATACCCAGTGACCAAAGTTGGCATCAAAGAGGTTAAAGAGCGGCACATACCCAGTGATTCAAGTTGGCATAAAAAAGGTTCATTGGAGGGCAGCACTTAACAATGGTACTTACCCTATGACCCAAGTTGGCATTAGAGAGCTTTACTGAAGAGCTCCACATACCAAGAGTTACATAGGCAGTGACTAAAGTCAGTCCGAAGGTTGGTTTTGAACCCAGTTGCCTCATCACAACTGGATGCTGTTCCCATTTGACAATGGACTACCCAGTGACCCAAGACGGTGGGAAAGAGTTTCGGCGCAGGCATACGCATAAACTGGGTGAATTCCCCAATGCTCGTAGCATTAAAGTATGGGAATTTTCGCATGCTTATTCTTCTTGTGAAAGCATACGTACACGCTGAATACGTCTGGTGGTGAATAAGCTTTCCTTATAAAAAGAATGTTGTCAAATGTATTATTTACAAGCGAAATTGGAATGAGTGCTTTATTCGTGGCACATGCCTACATTTTCAACCAGTCATATATTGTCAAAAGTATGTTTACTTAAGCCACAGAAAACTATCGCATACTGGTTTCAGAAAAGTGAAAAGCTGCACTAGTCATCAGAATATGTTTACCAATATTCCACCTAGGCACACAGACTACGCTTATCATTGTTATAAAAACCTCAGTATCATACACAAATAAACAAGTTTGATCTTCAATTTAGCAAACACAAGATATGTGTACTTGCTCTTTCATTTACCAACAAAAATATTTTTGTTCCCTCAAGAAGCTTTGGTAGGTTGAAATGTGAAGTTTAGAATGGGCTGCAACATTAAATTTGGATGGAGCCCTATGCAGCAGTGCTACCACTGGTGGTAAATTAAACTAGAAAAATAGTACTGGTAAACATTCTCATTCACAGAACCAGGCAAAATTGATGTTTCCCCACATTTACACTTGTGCACGCAGTATTTATTATTGCAACAAAAAATCACAAAAGAAAAAATTCACACAAGGCATGAGTTAATAGGAAATGACCAAAATCACTACACCAAAAAGTACAAACAAAACATCTAAAAGCCTGAATCGCCAAGTCTGGACACTTTTACACCATTTTTGATGTGTTGAACAAAATACAATGAAAGGACACAGCTAACACCAAAGTATAACAGCTGTCTAGAAAACACATCGTGGTAGACTAGATTAGGTGCAAACATGCAAGTTGTCAATTATTACCTTTGTATACTATCCTGCACGACTCGTATTGTTGCATTTATTAACACAGTTGGTCTGTACAATTACAGAACTGCACGTGAGCATTAAACAGGTGGTAACAGCATTTTAGGAGAAAAATGTATTGCTCTTATTGAGACAAATAAAATAATATACAAGGATGAAATGGTATATAGGGCAATTTAAGAGGGACATAGCTTAACAAAAAAGAGAAAGGTTGCCCAAACTACAGTCAATGAAAGATAGGACTCGCTAATTACATGTTCACTTCCTTATGCTTCATTTTGCTTTCATCAAATTGTATACATAGTTTACATGTGACGTCACATTCACCGTCTCTCCGTCATTGCTAGGTACTTCGCTTGTATTATGCTCTTGTGTTTGCCGCTCACTTCAATGCATACATGCCACATCATTATAGGTCTAGGAGCTGTGCAATGGGAAAAATTAGACGCCCGGAATTTTGCCCTTTGTACAGATAGGCTCATGCGGCTGACGCAAGCTCACTATTGGCCCTTTTCACAGCGATCTCGTGGCCACTGCCATGTTTGATCACATGGTGATGTATCCATGGCTTGCCTCAGAGTTTATAATGAATGTGTATTACACCGATGCAGTTAGGCAAACCTCTGTTTCGGGAGATATCGTAAATGGTGACTGGGTGGTCGACACGAAGCTTTGGCCACAGCTTCAGAGAACATGCAAAAGCGCTTTCGGAGCTTATAAGGTATGTTCAAAAGGGGCGAGCAGTGTATATGGTGCTTGTTCTAAAGGCGGGGCTAAATATGTATTCCAAGCTATCCAAACATTCCGCTTTTGAATTGAATCAGGATTACTGTGTTTTGCTCTGTTATTTATTTGGCAAATATTTTGACCAGCAGCTTGTCACGTTTCTGACTGAGTAAAGTTGCTTGGTGCCCCCCAGTCACTATCCGATTATTTTCTGCCTAATTCCCTCGTGGGTGTGCTCAGTTCCAATAGATTTGTTCTTGCTGCGCACAAGGCTTGAAACATAGCTGTTTTGTAATTTGTAATATCTTGTAGCAAAGATGTGCTATCGCTATAGCAACTCGCTTGCTCTTGTGGACCGTCACGAAACATTCAGCTTCGAACATTTGTGCGCTATCGGTGTAGTCCGTCATTTATTATGTGCATATATTGAAGTGTACACCAATTCACTTATTCTTGACACTCTGGCGATAGAATGGGCAAAAATTTCCGTGCCAGTTGGGGTAAATGTGTATAGATACTGTGCGCGAAACTTACTATGACAGGAAGTGGCGCTACTCCCTTTTTCATTGCTCAACGAGCGGTACGCACTCTCGCCGATGTTCTGGGGCTGAAGCCTTTTCTGTGAAGGTTCGCAAAACAATGCTGGCAGATAAGGAAACGCTGTATCCTCGAGGAAAGCCAAACATTTCGAACTGCTGGTAACACGTATGCACATTTGCAACAGCAGTCCGCGAACTTGGCCACACAGCTTCATTCCATTCCTTCATATGCCAGCCACTTTTGTAGCCAACTATTGCACACGTATTCAATTCACACAATTCAATCCAGCATGATTGGAGCACAGTGTGTAAGTGAAAATCCAGTTGCATTTCTGAGAGCTGATTGCACAGAAGCAAGATAGAAGCAGTAATGGTTTCGCATTCGTGCACTGTCGCTGAGGCCACGTGCGGCAAAAACCGCTCCGCTAAAAGGGTCACTAAAGTAAAAATCAAAATTTGCAACGGCGTGACCTGTACAAACTCATGTCGGTGCATATGTAGCTACAGATAGAGATGATTTCAGCCATGACACACGTAAATATAATTATAATTACGTGGTGCTGCCTACGAATAGCATGACTCTGCAAGAAATTAAGGTCTATAAATTGCGGTAGGCTCACAATTGTTTTAGTTAAGAACCTAGCCGCAAAGCACCTGCCATCAGGCGCACCTTATCATCTTGCTCAGTGAGAAAAGTCAATGAAAGCACGTTTTTTGCGTGCGGCAGTGAAAACTTTCTTGGTTCACAGAAGACTTGCCTGTCACACAGATTCAAACATGCGCGCGCAGTTTATCTTTTGTGTGTGGGCATGTGTGTGTGCAAAACACACGCTTTAACTTATGTGTCCACTCCTTTCTGCGAGTTCTGGCTTACTAGATGGGAAGTGCACCCTGCCTGTGTGAAGCGAGTATACTATAGTGTTATGAAGCCCAAGGGGCAGCCGCAAAACTTTTAAGCTAGCAGTACCCTTCCATGCTTTCGTTGTTTTTGGGTATAACTGCAGCAGTTAGACATGAGTAATTGGATACTACTGATTAGCTTTAGTTTACAATCTTTGTGTTCACGAGAGCAACAAATTGGGTAGGCTGATTTAGGTTCATGGTTGGGGGCAGTCTAAGACAACCACGAAAACAGCAATATGACAAACACAGCGTGAGAGCTGAGTACTGTGTTTTTAGTCTTACTTTCTTTGTCCCTTGCCCAGTCCCCAACCATGAATCTATTGCTTAAAAAAATAAGAAAGGTAATACATGTACATGTGCTGAAAGCGATACCGACTTATCCGGGCTAGCGACAAGGCATTGACTTTTTTACAGCGCTATCAGTTCATGCTGCCCTGTTATCACTTTTGGTAAACGGACCTATAGTATATGCCTGATTCTGCATAGTTTGGCTTCAGGGCAGTGTTACTTCTTTTTAAGTGACAACTGACAGTAGTGCAAATTGACATGATCATGACACAAGAAGGAACCTCGGATGAATAATAGGGGGGAGCGCGAGCAATGGCAATAAATACACTTGCAGAAAAGACCAGAAGTGAAGCATGTGCAAACTACGTATACCTTAAAATGCCTCACGAAAACACGTCATAGACCAAATAAACAGAGCTCAATATTAATGTCTATTAGCAATTCACGACACAACAGACAAAAATAAAACAAATATGGTACACAAGTACAACCTCTTGAAAAGGTTGCTTGCATTACGAGAATGCACACTTAGTGGATATGTAGTGAATGCTGTCAAGGTATCATTTTGCAAAATAGTACTTCCATAGATTATGCACGAGACAGAGAACGGCACAAAATGTTGTTTACTCATTGTGGTTTCCTATAGACCTATAGGTAATGTTCGAGCACAAAGCTTATGTATCATGTTAGTTTAACAAATGTCCTGAATGCTGTGCTGAGCAAAGCCATCATACAGGAGGCCAACATAGGCATGACATGGTAGACTTGAAATGCACGAGAACTACGTCGGTAGCTGATGCAAATATTATATAACGACTGGCACTTAGACATCTCAGTGTTGCATTGGGTTGTCTGTGCATGAGCACTGCCATGCTTGTTTCCATGCCAATTGATCAAGTAGTGAGAAGATCTTGCAATTCACGCTAGCAATCCACAGCCACTCCTGCTCTTCGTCGAGTTGAAACCAATACAGTCAAAGTAGTTCACAACACGTACACACACCGCAGCTGATTCACATCGCATGTTTGTACAGCCAAGAAAAATTTCCAGATACTGTGGTTACTGCTGCACCCAAAGGCTACAGGCTATACATTGGTTCCTCAACGACTTTGTGTGAACCAACATCGCATAAATTTTTCACAAAACTAGCTAAAGCATCTCCAAATAGTTTCGCAGCAAGTGATAGCAACACATCTGGGCAGGACCACACTATCTTGCACACGCCACAGATGAGGAAAGGCTCGCCGCGCCATGCGAACTAAAAAGGCTATACCACAACTAATCAAATAACAAGCAGGAACACTGAAAGCAGAGCTAATTACCATAAAAGGCGGGTAACTTATTTGATACTGCTTTGCCTTTACAGGCACTGCGGGGGTACATCAAATCAATCAGAATAACATAACAGAAGAATCTTACTCTTAATGCAAGTTAAAAATAGGGTAATCTCCCAAACGAATTTTGCCAACACCTGTTGTTTTTTGGAAGGAAATTAAATCCCAAGGCTTCTTAGTGTTGAGCAGCAAGGCACACAGGAGATGAACTTCCAATACTGTCATAGTGCATTGACAAAAGCAGCAAACAATCAAAAAGGCCAGGCACATCAGCATACTTCATACTCTACTGCAACTAGAGGACTGCAACTACCGGCATGCAGTGCAACATTTGGTGGTGTAGCGCAACTCAAATTGTGATGAACCTATTACAACCATTGTCCATAAAGTTTAAAGACCGAGTCCATAAAAAAAGACGTTCCACACTTATCATCTATGTAGCTCCCCTATAAAGCAATCTCTCTTACAGTCCACACACAGCATTTAACGCTTCTCGAGGATTAGGAAGCAGTTAGAGAAAGCCTCTTTTGACAGCGCATTCAGTTCCTCTTTCATGGCATCTTGAATGACCTAAACACTCGCCATGCAGCATCCTATGGGGCTCTTGCGTTGCCCAGGGGGCGCTGCAACAATGGTGCTAAAAAGCGCCCTCAATCCGAAACTGGGTAGTACCAAGCTCGGTCGTCTGCTTCGGGAAGCACGTTTACAATATGGACCCGCCACTTTCAGTTGTGTTGTACCACGGCTTGCAGCGAATATCGGGCGCCGAAGATTTTTACATGGGTGGCATGCTGCGTAAAGGCAAGAAATTATGCAACGCCGAATACGTGTACGCCGTTCAAGAAATAAGCGGCGAAGTTTTAGCGCGGTGTCAATCGCAAGTGAAGCGAGTCACGCACGTGCGAAGTTGAACTTCAGGTAAGGTTTGCACGCTGCTAGATTCAGGCGCACAAACGCGAGGAAATGATTTCTATAAATGAATTCACAGCAGCGATAAGCAGATATGTGTACGGAACTGCTCGAGCGCACGACGGTACGCGCCGCGACGGCAGCTGTCTTTCAGCATGCCGCGGTGTACGAACTGCTCGAGCGCACAATCGTAAGCGCCGCGACGGCAGCGGTTTTTCGACATGCCGCGAAACGGCGGGTCTCCTGTAATCTTTGTGGACTGCATGCCGCTAGACAAGTAATTATGCCTGCGCTGTAGTAGCGGCCATCTGTCCCTTTAGCAATTCATAAATAACTGATGCAATGCATATAAGCTCGCAGTAACGTACGTACGTGCAAATCGCGCTTTAGCGCGAGCTCGTGCACTGCTCGCTTGATGTAGGTTTTAATGACAGCGCTCGAAAATCGATGTGCTGTAATCAATACTACCTTGCTGTGCTGCCTCAACGTGCTGGCTTGAGGTCAAGGATGAGCACATTCAACTCTCTAACCTGTGATGCTCGTAGTGGGGGTAGTGAATGGTCACCGAATCAGCCCGACCATTTGTGGTCATTTGCACACACCTGGTCGCACCACTTCGCACCAGTCGAATTGTTAATTGTCGCTGTGGTCGGGTCTCGAATCGTGAATCACCAGCCATGCCTGCTGCTATGTCGGCCTTCCATTTCGCTTACCCGGCGCGACGAACTGCAGTTATACAGCGCGCTGGACGCTCCACTTCGTGAGGCCTTGAAGGAAAACGGTAGAATCTGATGTTGGGATTCAGGCCTTCTTGTTCATGGCAGCCCACGACGCAACAGTAACGACGGTGACGCTTTTTTGCGGCTTAGCTAGGTCTCTCCGGATCGGCGTCGCCGATGTCTTCTGCTTCCAGCATGACGGTACACGGAGAGTCCGTTTTCGTATAACTACAGGCTGCGGCCAGCTCGCAGCCTGGTCGCCATGGTCTGTGAGTAGTGACGACCCTTTCGCACTCAAAACAGGGCAGAAAAAAGTGCGAATCCACGCAAAACGCGGGCTAGAAACGTGCTTCGCCACAGCCAGGGCTCAATACTATCCAAGCTGGTACTACCCAGATGACGTTTTTCGCCGCCACCAGGCGTCGCTACTATACCTCAAACTCCCAACCACCAAGATAATCTGAAAATAAAGGGGAAGCGGAATGAAGCATTAATGAAACACAGAGCACTGTGGGGCCACAATAAGTATGAGGTGGTGCGTGGAATCTGGAAAGGAGTAATGGTGCCAGCGCTAACATTCGCAAATGCCATTATATGCTTAAAATCGGATATATTGGCGGGTTTGGAAGTTAACCAAAGATCAGTAGGCCGGTTGGCTTTGGGAGCACACGGTAATACGACAAATGAGGCAGTGCATGGAGACATGGGTTGGGCCTCTTTTGAAGTCAGAGAAGCACAAAGCAAAATTAGTTTTGAAGAAAGGCTCAGGAACATGGATGAAAATAAATGGGCGGCTAAAGTGCACAAGTATCTCTACATGAAAAGCGTGGACACAGAATGGAGGAAGAGGTCAAGGAAGTTGGCAACCAAGTACAGGATAATCGAAACTGTAAATAGACAACCAGGGGTCATCAGAAAGAAAGTGAGAGAAATAGAGACCGTGAATTGGATGCAAAGAATGGAAACGAAAAGGACAATGGAGATTTACAAGAATGAGAAGAAAGAAATTAGAAGGGAAAATCTGTACGATAACACAAAGGGCAGTGCCTTGCTATTTGAGGCTCGAGCCGGTTGCCTAAGGACGAAAACATATCGGAACAAATATTCGAAATTAGATGAGACATGTGTATGCTGCAGTAGAGATCCAGAGACCACTCAGCACATCCTAATGGAATGCGACGGGATCCACCCAGCGAGAACCGTAGGTAACGTGCAACTCCCAGAAGCGCTTGGGTTTAAAGTGGAGGGAAACATAAACAGATCAGCCGTAGAGATCAGCAAGAGACGATTGGAGTACTGGTGGAAAAAAAGTAGGGAAAGATGGATGCGACCTGATCTCTTAAAATCATAGGCAGCGGTACAAGGTAAATTTTTGAAAAAGAAAAATAATGATAGGTATACAAAAATGCAAGATAAAGAACATGTATAGTATACCTGATTAAATCAAGCAGGCGCAAGACGCCCATTAGGGCTCTCTTACAGTGGAAACAGAAGAAAAAAAATAAATGTGGGGAGAGGCCAGGGGAGCAAGGCGGATGCACTAGTACAGCTTTCCTGTACTTAGCGATAAATTTTGTAACGTTCAGGGCAGCGTGCAGCCTTGCATTGTGCAAAGCACTCCATTGTCCAGATGCCCATAGGCCAGGGCGACATGGTCGCAGTACATCATGCATGCCTTCGAGCACCTCTCTTGATTCTCCGTCTGCCCTGGGTGTACACAACGATTTAAGCTGAGCGTCCCTAGAAGTAGGCCCTGTGTGACTGAATGCATCTGTCCCAGAGTGTTTGCCAGTCTTGGAACACTCTCCTATCATCCCACCACTGGACACATCCACTTATGTGAAGCGCATGCTTTTCTTATCTCCCACATGGTACCATCTCGGGAACTTTTGGCTAACATTTTGCACCACAGCTTAGTTCCAAAATACTGTACTACACACAAGAACCAACACATGTTTTTGTGGAATCGCTTCTATGGAACAAAATAAATTGGTCTGAGTATTACGGAGAATGGTTGTACTATAAGCCCAATTTATTCCACAGCTTGTTTTGAGGGGTGTTTAAAAGGATACTACAGAGAAACAATGAATCAGTTTAGATTAATAAGTTACTCTGAAACAACGCTAGTCTAATTGATTTTGATGCAATAGGTTAATTATATTAGAAGAGAAAATGACGGTCAAAGTTTCATTTGTGAATTTCTTGCTGATACCCCAGGGTCGGTACGTCATTGTGATGTCATAGATTCTATAGTATTCTTGCATATCAGCCGTTGTGGTTCAGCAAAAGTTCTTGAAACTTCTTATGTTCAGACTTTGGCTTTTTTAGAATTATATTTAATTCATTTTACCGATAAAATTTTAGCTAGGCCTGAGGGGACCCAGTCGGAATCCATGCTGTCACGGTGACCTGGTGCAGGAACTTCAAGGCGGTGTCGCCACCAGTCCTTAGTCTTTGCATATTTTCTGGCTTACCAAACATCTCACCGTAAGAGTGGCTGTTTCAGCATTATGGAAGGGCAATGTACTAACTGTTCAAAAAATGTTTCTCTTTAGCATCCCTTTAAATGGCTTCAACACCAAACTTATCATTCAGCGTGCACAAATATGTGTTGCCATTGCAAACTACAGCAACCCATTTTTGCACAATAGTCATAGGCACTGTGATGTGCTCTCCAGTGCATTTGGCGAGGACAAATTGACAAGAACTGTTCCTGCAAAATGTGCCCAACACTTTGCCGCACAGCCTGAACACTTCAAAGCGGAGCACAATGTGCCTCAGACATGTGCATTTTGCATGCCCCTCGGAACAAACAGCAATGATATCAATTAGACGGCCAAAGTGATCATCCACAAAAACAAAAGAATTGACTCTCTTTGACTTGTCAAGTTCAACATTGCAAAATGTGAAGGAGCCTATTGCCATCTTCCTATAGTAAATGCCATCACTCCTGTGTACAGCCTTGCCATAGAGCATAACCTTCCCATTTCGCACACACTTCTTCCTCAACTTATATCCCTTCACTAGCATTCGGAAAATGTCATCAACATCAGCGCTCCTTCTCGTTACATGATGCCATAACAATGGCAGAGCGTGCATCAAACAAAACTTTTCAACAATCTGCCTTTCAGGATGCCTGGTACCTCTAACCATCTTAATGAGCTTACCATTCATAGATTCAAATGAGAACATGGAGTAAGCCCACAGAGGTCCCCATTCCTTCACAGTGTCAGCCAGGTGCAAAAGCAAATGCGAATTAAAAGTCATGTTGCTAAGGCCATAGAGCTCCTGATATTCTCGCAGAAACTTTAACATTCGAATCTTTATAGCATGTAATTTCTCAAGTGCGATCTGGTCACTCAACATGCAGTGCATCATGTCTACAAAACACAACCAATGCTTAAGATTTCTTGAAGGGATGTAGCCAGATAGAACAACAGGTGAATATAACAGTAACCAGTTTCGCCAGTCAGCAGATTTCCAATATTTGACGTCCTTGAGAGACCTTGGCAGCCTAGACATTTCCCAGACAGGACGTATGCCTAACAACCTTCCATCAACCTCTTCAAAGCGATCACGAAGGTGAAAGCCCTGCGACGCCCTTGACTTCAGCCATATCAAAGTTGTGGCTTTAACAAAACCGGAGCACACTGCATGCATATAATCGACCACAAAGCCAGAACAAAAAGTGAAGGAAGCCAGAAGTATGAGAACGCTTGTGCCTTTCACTCCACAACTTGCTTTCTGTCTTTGTGCTCTGGCTTTGTGGGCATGCTTTATGAAAGAGTCATACGTGCGCAGCTTAGGAACAGATTTCGGTGCAGGGCACGGAGAAAGAATGTTCTTTCTCCGTGGTGCAGGGTAAACACGGCAGTGGCAATTACCTCGGGCAACCACTTGCCCTGGGGCTTCGCACCAACCGCAGCCATGTTTACCATTAAATTGGGTCATGCCCATAACTTCACTCCTGGCTACACTATCGACTGTGCAAGGACCAGGATACACTTTTCTGATTCTTTCACAGCTTTGAGTGTCCAGCCACTTCACACCACTAGAGGAAAGCTCATTCATTTTCAGCACAAAAGGTAAAAGAAAAGTGTTCATAGCGGGTTTCTGTTTACCGAACCACAAACCAGCTAGAATAATATTATTAGCACTCTCTTTAAATTGCAGTTCATTTACTTGGACAAGAAGTGGCCAAATTCCGTAGCTGCTGCTCTCAAAGAGTGAAACACCATCCGTGGTAAATGTCAAACTAATATCACTTGCGGAAAGAGGAAGCTTCCTATAACCTACACTGTCTGTAATATCAGTGATGTCAAATGATGCTGACTGTTGAACAGGTATGATACGCCCTGTTTTCATCAAATCGCGTATCTGACCTTCAATGTCTGAGACAAAAAATGACGATTCTTTCACAAGGTCAGGCACCTGAAGTAGAGTCTTGCATTTGGTACACGTAACCTGTGCGACTTCTTCCAGAGGGCCAAGGTATGATGAACAAGTGTTGAAATAAAAGTGCCTGGCTTTCTTTGTGTCAACACCACTGAAATGCTGGAAGAAGGTATACTTCGATGTGGGAAGTAGCGTTCCTTCGGGAACGTGTGCACGGAGAAGCTTCAGGAGGCTTTCAGTTGCTTCTCTTGAGGCGTCATGGCGAATGCTGTGCCCCATGATTAGGAGAAGGCTTTCTGCTACAGTAACTTTTGAGCCCGTACAATGGCTGGTCCTGTGACAGGGGCAGAAACAGATTCATTTTAGAAACATAGTTTCAATCTGCCTCATTTACACATTGCATAAATCTAAACTGCACTTATAATAGCCTTCCTCAATAGTCTAGACCCCGCAGGGGCGTCTGCGTCAGCAGGCGTTTGGTGTGTTGCGACACCACGGACCCGAGCACACGGGGGTTGGACCCTCCCACGCGTAGCTGTGCGTGGCTTAGCCGTGTCTGGGGAAAGGGGGATCCTGGAGGTTGAGCTAATGCCGGGTGTATGGACCTTTAAGGCCCCCTGGCGGAGGCAACACACCTCTTTGGGCTCTGCTTCACATAGACGGCACCCCCGGGCTGACCCACCCGGGGGAAATCGGTAGTCGCCTTTTCCTGTCCTTCTCTTCAATCTTGGTCTTTCTCTCTCACTTTCAATCTATCCTGTCTTCTTTTCTCTTCCATTTACTTCCAGCATTCCTGGCGGCGAGGGTTAACCTTGTGTGTTATAACCACCCTTGGTTATACGTATTTGGTTATAGCGGGTACGTACAGCTGGCGTTTGTGGGACTTGTGTTTACAGGTCCTACATCGTCCCCTTGTTGGGCTCCATGGTGGGTGGCTGGCGTTCCTGCCGAAAAATTATTATTTTTGATGGCTTTTTCTTTCCCTGCATTACCAGATCGCCCCCTTAAGCGGGGGCGCACCGAAGATGTATTCAAATTTTTTGGCCGGCAAACTGAAAATTTCCCTCGATTCCACGTAATCCATTGTGAAAAACCCGAAAAGGCGGTGAGAACGATCTCACCTTTTCTTGTTTCAAAATGCCTGACAGAGACAATAGGGGCCGGCTACAAAGCTACGAAATTGGCTAGCGGCGACCTTCTTCTTGAACTCCGAGATATCAAACAACATGAGAAACTGCAGAACCTCGTATCAATTGGAGACTTTCTTGTCACTGTGACCCCACACCGCACTATGAACACCAGTCGTGGTGTTGTTTCGGATGATGATTTGATGGAGCTAAGTGAGGCAGAACTATTAGAGGGATGGAGTGACCAAAATGTGATCAATGTCAGAAGAATCAAGATGAGGCGTGACGGAAAAGAAATTCTGACCAAGCATCTCATTCTAACCTTCGGCTCAAGTGTACTGCCCGAGACTATCGAGGCAGGCTACATAAAGCTCAGAGTCAGGCCGTATATCCCTAATCCCCTGCGATGTTTCAAATGCCAGAGGTTTGGCCATAGCTCACAGAGCTGTCGAGGTCGAACTACTTGTGCCAAATGCAGTGCTTCTGAACACACATCTGAGTCGTGCAACAATACTCCACATTGTGTAAACTGTGATGGCGAGCATGCCGCATACTCGCGGTCCTGCCCATCCTTGAAAAAAGAAAAAGAAATTGTCACGATTAAAGTCAAACAAAACATTTCGTTTAAAGAGGCACGAAGGCAGGTTTCCTACCTCCCAAAAACCAGCTTTGCCGATGTGACGCGTCAGGGGGCAGCGTCGCAGCGGCTTCCAGCTGCCGTCCGGCCCACACGTAGTGAGCCGCCGGTGAAGCCATCTGCCCCCTCGGCGGCTGCAGCTAGCACTGCTCCGCCATCCCAGAAGGGGCCATCGACCTCCAGGCTAGTGGCCTCCAAGGTTTTGTCCCTCGAGACGAGGCCTTCATTGCGAACAAACCGCTCTCAAGAGCGGGTGTCCAGCGCTCCACAAGAGCCGATGGACACATCTTCCAGCTAGACGGCGCAGCCAGCGCCAAAAGAGCGGCGAGAATCCCTCGACCGCTCCAAAAAAGAAAAAGCCCGCATCACAGGGCCCGACAAGGGCTCTGGAAGTTAAGTTAGTGTTTTCACACGAGACACACAGCACAAACATTGTCTGCAACATGAACACACAGATACTACAGTGGAACGTCAGAGGATTACTTCGTAACCTCGACGACATCACAGAACTCATACATAAATGTAATCCGAAGGTGCTGTGTGTCCAAGAAACACACTTAAAGCCTAACCAGTCCAACTTTCTGAAGCAATGTGCCATTTTTCGTAAAGATCGTGACAACGCTTCTGCCTCGTCCGGAGGTGTAGCCATAGTTGTAAATAAGTCTATTGCCTGCCAACAGTTTGCCCTACACACGCCTCTCGAGGCTGTATCCGTGCGAGCAATTTTATTCAACAAGCTTATAACCATTTGCTCCATTTACATACCACCCAACCATCACCTGAGTAAAACGGAATTTTACAGCCTCATCGACCAGCTCCCAGAACCATACATTATCACTGGTGATTTTAATGCTCATCATACTCTTTGGGGAGACTCGCGATGCGACGCGAGAGGTCGGCTCATCGAAAACTTCCTTGTTAACTCCGGTGCGTGCCTGTTCAATAAGAAGGAACCAACATATTACAATATCCATCATAGTTCATATTCATCAATAGACCTGTCAATTGGCTCTGCCTCACTTTTCCCTGATTTAGATTGGCATGTAATTAAAAACCCATTCGGAAGTGATCATTTCCCAGTAACCCTAAACTTAGTAACCGAACATGACTCTCTTCCCCATGTCCCTCGCTGGAAACTGGCCTCAGCTGACTGGGAATGCTTTAGGGAATCCACGTACTTATCACGAGATTTTATAAATAATTTTACTATAGATCATGCCGTATCATATTTTACTGCTTTTATCATTGACGCCGCTGAGAAGTTCATTCCTCAAACAAGTGGCACTTCATTCAAAAGACGGGTCCCCTGGTGGAATAACGATTGTAGACAGGCACGAAGGAAACAAAATAAAGCTTGGGGCAAACTACGTGAATGTCCTACGGCTGAAAACCTAACAGAATTTAAACATGTTAAGTCCCAGGGAAGAAGGACGCGAAGACAGGCTAAGAGGGCAAGCTGGGAGAGGTTTCTCTCAGGTATCAATTCGTATACTCAAGAGGCAAAAGTATGGGACAGGCTAATGAGGCTAAAGGGAAAAGAAATCCATCCGTTGCCGCTAGTGAACGACGAAGCGAACAGCTTGGAAGGCCAAGCTGACGCTCTTGGCGAACACTTCGAGCGCGTGTCCAGTTCGAATAATTATTCTGACGCATTCCTTAAGCACAAACAAATCGCAGAACGCAAGGCTATTGACCGTAAATGCAGACAGAATGAACCCTATAACATGCCATTTAACATCGCCGAATTGAGAGCCTCCTTGACTGCCTGTCGGAGCTCTGCACCTGGACCCGACAGGATCATGTACGACATGATTAAACAGATTCACAGTGATACTCAAATAACGCTACTCGCACTTTTCAATGCTATATGGGCTGCCGGATACCTACCTACTGCATGGAAAGAATCCCTTGTCGTTCCGATTTTAAAACAAGGTAAAGACCCCACATTAGTAACAAGTTACCGCCCAATAGCCCTCACAAGTTGTATCTGCAAACTCTTTGAAAAAATGATAAACCGTCGCCTTTTACACTTCCTTGAGCCAAACAAAATTCTTGATCCATATCAGTGCGGCTTCAGAGAAGGACGGTTACAACCGACCATCTCGTGCGCATCGAAGCAAACATTCGTGATGCTTTCATACATAAACAATACTTCTTATCCGTGTTCCTCGATATGGAAAAGGCGTACGATACGACCTGGCGTTACGGAATCCTACGCGATCTGTCGGCAGTGGGCATCCGCGGTAATATGTTAACCATTATTGAAAGCTACCTACACAACCGCACATTCCGGGTTAAAATAGGTAATGCACTGTCGCGTCCATTTATACAGGAAACAGGGGTACCCCAGGGAGGCGTGCTCAGCTGCACACTGTTTATCGTGAAGATGAACACACTTCGTGCCTCATTACCACCGGCTATTTTTTATTCTGTCTACGTGGACGATATACAAATGGGCTTCAAGTCCTGTAACCTGACCGTGTGCGAGAGACAGGTACAGCAGGGGTTGAACAAAGTGTCTAAGTGGGCAGACGAAAACGGTTTCAAAGTTAACCCCCACAAAAGTTCCTGTGTTCTTTTCACAACAAAGAGAGGCCTGATTCCAGATCCTTGTGTAGGACTGTGTGGACAGCAAATACCTGTGAACAAACACCACAAGTTTTTAGGCATTATACTTGACTCTAAGCTAACTTTCATCCCATACATCAAATATCTCAAAGCAAAATGCCTAAAAACAATGAACCTAATGAAGATTATATCTCACACAACATGGGGCAGCGACAGGAAGTGTCTATTGAACCTTTATAAGAGTCTGATTCGTTCACGACTAGATTATGGGGCTGTAGTATATCACTCTGCCGCCCCAAGCGCACTAAAGATGCTAGATCCCGTTCACCATCTAGGTATCCGACTGGCCACAGGCGCTTTCAGAACAAGCCCTATTGAAAGCTTATATGTAGAATCGAATGAATGGTCACTCCATCTGCAGAGATCATACACCAGTTTCACATATTTCCTCAAAGTACACTCTAATCATGAACATCCGTGTTCTAAGACCGTTAACGATTTGACGTGTACTACACTTTTTAATAATCGACCCTCTGTGAGACGGCCTTTTTCACTGCGTGTGAGGGAGCTTAGCGTTGAAATGGATGTCCCACTCCTCGAACATCGCATAATGCCTCCAGCTAAACTGCCACCTCCTTGGGAGTGGCAGGTGATAGAATGCGATATATCTTTTGTAAAAGTTACAAAGTACGCAGCAGACCTCGAAATTGGAATGCATTTCCGTGAACTCCAATCTAAGTATTCGTGTGCTGAATTCTACACTGACGCATCAAAGTCGCACGCTGGCGTATCTTACGCGGCAATTGGTCCCTCTTTCTCTGAATCGGACGTATTGAACCCTTATACAAGCATCTTTACTGCAGAAGCCTATGCGGTGCTGTCTGCGGTTAAACACATTAAGAAGTTAAAACCACAGAATGCAATAATATTTACGGACTCCTTAAGTGTCGTAAAGGCACTAATGTCTATAAGAATACACAAAAATCCTGTTTTTATTGAGCTTTACACATGCCTGTGCAATATTTATTCATCTGGTAGACATGTGACAATATGCTGGGTTCCTGGCCATAGAGGCATTGAGGGTAATGAACTGGCAGACAAAGTGGCCACATCAATTACATCTCAAGCAATTAATCTTACCGCTGCTATTCCTGCCATAGACCTCAAGCCTTTTTTGCGAGCGAAACTGCGAAACCGCTGGCAACGCTTGTGGGACGCCGCAACAAATAATAAGCTCCACTTGATTAAACCACAGCTAGGCTTCTGGCCCTGTACAACAAAAACACGACGAACTGATGTCCTA
Organism: Dermacentor silvarum; assembly: GCF_013339745.2. Classification (NCBI taxonomy): domain Eukaryota; kingdom Metazoa; phylum Arthropoda; class Arachnida; order Ixodida; family Ixodidae; genus Dermacentor; species Dermacentor silvarum. Next base: position 202,771,877 of record NC_051157.2, on the reverse strand, counting down.
TTCTGTCGTCTCAGAATAGGACACACATATGGTACTCACAATTTTCTGTTGACTGGTAACGAGCCTCCAACCTGTGGTCGATGTGGTGAGAGGCTGAGCGTCCTCCATGTCCTCCTGGAGTGTCGGGAAGCCGAAACAGAGAGAAGGAAACATTTTCCTCTTGCATACAGCTATTGTGTCCCGCTCCATCCGTCCATGTTTCTTGGTAAAGAACCACTTTTTACAACCAAAGCAGTCCTCGCATTCTTGAACGATGTTATCCTACATGTCATAAGCCCAATAAATTCGTAGCGCATCCTCTCGCCAGAGGATGCCGCTGTGACAGTAGTTCAGTATAGCACCTGCCTCCAGGCGCTTGTGGTTCAAGGGCTCTGTTTAGGCAGTAGTGCTTTTGCCAATTACATGTGAAATAACTTGAATATCTTCACTCTTTTTTCAATGCATTCTTCATTTTCATACTAAACGTCATTGATCATTGTCATAACCTTATTACATGTAGATTTTACGCTCTTTACAGCGACTATTTTTAGGCCCCTTTACAGCCATGCTTCATCTAACGTTTTATCCACGCCTGATAATTCACTATTCATGTACCACTGACACGCCATTATCATCGCCTTGGCGCTCTTTGGCCACATCTGGCCCTTGCGCCAATAAACCATACTAATCATCATCATCAATAGGCTAGTGAAAACAAACTTTAATAGGTCTTCAATGACAATGTTTTCATTGGTTTCTGATAACTTTATGTTCCTTAATTTATAGCAGTTCCTTCTGGACTATGTATTTGTACGTGAGACTACTACAGCCTATAATCAACTCAAACTGCTGCATACGGTGACTGAGTGTTTGCTACCTACTACAAATAGTGTTTTGTTACCACTAAAAGCTGAGCTAATTGTTAAAAATGAACATGAAACTTCTTTCCATCACTTCGGGATTTTTTTCTTGCGTCCACATTATAATGTTTATCCTTCACTTCATCGGCAATGTAACTATAACTCACGTTAATTCTAACGGCTTGGAGCCAACTATTTCTGTATGTTACCCGATATTGAGTCATATAAAATTGGAGATGAAATAAGAACCTAATTTCATTAACGTAATATACCCGATAGGGTTTAATTTCCCAAAGCAAAACTTAGGCTATACGGGTGGGTACAAAAAGATTTAGAATCTTACCAGGTCAGCGTTCGTCTCCGGCGGTGCGCTATCTGGTTTCTCGCCTCCTGCTGCTTCGTATAGCTCACTTTCAATTGAGCTATCGAAGTTATCAGTGCTGCAGCGCGTCTCCAGTGTGTCCAAATGCCGTTCACGTGACTCATCGGAATCTTCAGGGACGCTTTGATCCTGTAAAGGATCTGGACGGAGCGATGGCGCCTCACAGCTCTCAAGGGCTGTCTCTACCTGGGAGCACGTTCGTAAACGTTCCGCAGAGTCCGCAGAGCGGTGTCGTGGAGGTCGGTCAGCACCGTCGGTAGCAGCTGATGCCTTGGCACGATGTTTTGACCGAACCGGCACTTCAGGTTCCGAATTCCAAAGATACTCGTTATCTTTTCTTTTTGGTGCCATACCCACGCGTTTGTTTGGAATACAGATGCAAAGAACGTAAGCTCAGCTACATTAGATCACAAACCAACCAAAGATCAAGACAAAAACCGCGGTCATACGAATGTAGCACGACAATTCCTGCAAATGGCTGCGGCGGCTATGGCTGAGCTAGGCTAGGCTACGAGTGACATCAATCTTTGTTTTATCTCTTTGAGTTCGTTTTTTGGCTTTTCTGCAATGACAAATAAGTGGGGGCACCTTGCATAGTAGCACGGCTCAGCGTTGACCCACATGAAGCATAACATTATTGTAGGAAACTCTATGACATAAAGCCCCTCCATCAGCGCACACTTGTGACATTACTATGGAGGGGCTTTAACGTAAAGGAGCCACGGCACACGTTTCTGCACCAAACGTAAATAATTATTATGAACAATTAGTTTTTCAATGACGTAAGTGATGGTCAGTAGCTGGGCAAATAAAAATAAATCTCGGAGGCTATCTAAAACCAATGAAACCTCATGGTTGCCACGATTTTAATCTTATCTCGAAGGCCATGCTATCGTCCGAAACTGGCGGGGGAAGCAAAGTCGTCGCCTGTGAATCAATTCCAGGCGACGACTTCCTACTTCTTTGACGTCATGTGCCCACGTGACCACTACGTTTATATATTTTTCTTTTATTTCTTTATTGCTGTGTTTGGGCGCTTGGAGCGCGCCATTTTTGCAGTGGAGTGTGCGGTGTACGGTGCTTGTGTCGCTCGCCTTGGCCTGCTGTTCGGTCGCGATGTCGCACATCCTTGTCAAATGGGTAACAGAAGATGCTCAGGACGTTTACCTGGTGCGTGCGATAGAAAAAGCAGATATAGGCTTTCGGCTTTTCACTGAAGAAGGCAGCATACGACGGCTGCTCGGCAGCATAGTTACAATCAATTGGGAGTCCGGTCAGTAGCCAGCGGATGCAGAGCTACTGGATTTTGGTAAGTGCGTTGAGACATGCTGTTTTTCTGGCAGTTTTTGTTGCTCAAATGTCTTACTTGAGGTGAACATTGTGCAGGCTCCCAAAAAGGGATGGAGCGCAAGCCTGCGAAGCTGGCCAACGCTTCCCTGGCCAACAAAACGTCGGAGGGTGCGGGCGCGCGGACGCACGAAGAGGTAACTTGTCGCGTTGCATACTCTTTATTAGGAACATATTGCTATTAATCGGCCCTGATATTACTGGGGATGTTTTCACGATCATATAAGCGGCCAGTGCCCGTGTCGGTAACACGTGATGTTTTGTCTTTCTGTTGGCGTTACATAATTTTCGCACGGGTGCGGTACGTCGGGCAGTATTTCTCGCGCCCTACGGCGCTCTACCTCAAAAATAACATCACCGACGTACCGCGCCCGCCCTTACAAAAATGTTTCTTGAGAATGCATTGAAATACCATTGGTCAATGTTGAATGTCTTATTGAGAATTCATTGGGAGTTTGTTGGGATATCATTGAGGAAAGTGTTGAGGGCTCTTGAATATTGGCCACTGAAATTTTGTTGGAACAATTGGGCAAGTCAATGTAGAATAGTTGTTGAGTTAGTATTGAAAGCACATTGTGCTTGGACATATTCTGTAATTTCTGTTGAATTTCTGTTGGGTGTCCATTGATACAGTCTTGAAATGCTGTTGTGATTGTTCTGTTGACCATTTGTTGAGTGATTATTGACACAGCATTGAAAAGTACATTGTGCGCCTGTTGAGATGGCATTGATATTTCGAAAATTGCCACTGAAATATCATTGATATTTTGTTGGGCTTGTGCCATTTTAGTGCACTTAATTTTGAAATTGCTTTGCTATTTGCACTTGCATGCCGCGGCGCCTCTTCACATTAACTTTCCCTAATCCGAACGGAAGCAAAGGAGCGACTGACATATTTCATGTACCCTAATATGTATTATAGCGTGCACATGACACATTATTACAGTATATAAGGCACAACTGTATGAAACCTGAAGACATACGCTAGTGCCTACAGTGCTATTAAGTGTAAGGGAGCAGAACTATAGCACACATGCTGAAAAAATGTTACAAAAGCGTACACATGCCTAGTTAAACTCGCAACAATTTTTTCTGGAAGACATACAACACCACCTGCACTTACAGGATAAAAAAGCTTCCTGTGCTTGTACAGCACAGCACAAAGCAGGGTCATGAGAACTGAAAAGTAGAACTTAGTGGGTTTAAAACTATGATGATGATGGATGAAATTGATAAATTTGACAAAGCTCTTATTGGCTACCTAAGGGACTCCTTGAACTTGAACTACAAAGATGTACAGCAATGTTAAAAACAAACGGAAGATGGAAACCTATAGCCTTCTTGCAGGAATAAACAATGCAAATAGCCTTATGTGTCACAATTTTACGAGCACTTTGGCAATTTGGTGTATGTACAGACTTGACAAACAGCAGCTCAAACAGAGATGCGAACGCTGAATTAAGATAAGAATACACACGAATCCTCACTCAACTTGAAGTTTATTACAGCAGAAAAAAATATATTTTTCTGCTGTAATTGTGAAATATATTTTGTAAAAACAACAGTCAAGTGACTCAAAGGGAGACCTTAAGCATACCCTTGTAACTAACTTTGAACACATGAACTCTTGGCTTGCATGCATAAATACAAAAATGAAGACCACTGGATACCTTCCAGTAAAATGCTTCACACACCCAGTAAACACTCACAGAAGGGTTTACGGCTGCCTGTGAGTAGGCAAAATAACAAGTAAACTGGAAACAAATGACTTCGTGTATATATTGTTACGGGAAGGAAGAAACGTACTGGTTTTACAGACGGGTTTTACAGAATGGCTACGCAGAGAAGCGAAAACCCAGAATCTTCTTTGTCGTCTCCCAGGGCACCAACCATGTCTTCTTCTTTCCACCTTACGCACTGTGACATTACCCCCGTCAGAAGAAGCACCTTACTGGTGCGACTCACTGGTTCCAGAAAGGAACGGTTTGAGGCGGCTGACGTGGACGACGTCAGATAGAGGTGAAGGCACGGTAGCATCCAGAGGAGACACTTCATATGTGACAGGCGTCACCTGGCGGAGGATGCGATAAGGGCCGTAGTATCGCGAAAGGAGTTTCTCCGAAAGGCCGACACGTCGAGATGGAGACCAAACTAGCACAAGATCACCTGGTTCGTATTCGACATCGCGGTGGCACTGATCGTAACGGCACTTCTGACGTGTTTGGGAAGCAGAGAGACGAAGACAGGCAATCTGGCGTGCCTGGGTCGCTGCGGTTATAACATCACGAGCGTACTCCGTCGGCGAGTCGAGTGTGGTCGAAAGAAGAGTCTCGAAAGGCAAGGTCGGTTCACGGCCATATAGAAGGTAAAAGGGCGAATAACCAGCTGTGTCGTGGCGCGAGGAATTGTACGCAAACGTGACAAATGGTAAAGCAGTGTCCCAGTCGCGATGATCGGAGGAAACATACATCGCGAGCATGTCAGTTATTGTCCGGTTCAGGCGTTCAGTAAGACCGTTAGTTTGAGGATGGTAGGCTGTAGTAAGCTTGTGTTTAGTAGCACAGGATCGAAGTAAGTCGTCGATGACTTTGGCAAGAAAGTATCGCCCGCGATCGGTGAGAAGTTGACGAGGTGCGCCGTGGTGTAAGATAACGTCGTGAAGCAAGAAGTCAGCGACGTCTGTAGCGCAACTGGTGGGAAGGGCTCTTGTAATGGCATAGCGGGTGGTATAGTCCGTAGCGACGGCAATCCACTTATTTCCGTCGTTTGATATAGGGAATGGTCCGAGAAGATCAACGCCAACGCGAAAAAAAGGGTCGGTCGGTATATCCAGAGGCTGCAGCAGACCAGCGGGATGTACAGCAGGTCGTTTTCGGCGTTGACACGACTCACACGCGGCGACATAGCGACGGACGGAGCGGTTGAGACGGGGCCAGAAAAATCGTCGCCGAATTCGGTCATAGGTCCGAGAGACGCCAAGGTGTCCAGCAGTGGGAACGTCGTGCAGTTGCTGGAGTACAGTCTGCTGAAGATGAGACGGAATGACGATTAGCAGCTCGGGCCCGTCTGGGTGCATGTTGCGGCGATACAGGGTGTCATTTTGTAGTACGAACATGTGAAGGGATGGGTCAGACGGGTCAGAGAGCAGGCGTTCGATAAGCTGCCGTAACGATTCATCGCGTCGCTGTTCAGCCCCTATGTCTTTCAAGGCGGAAAGCGAGAGGACGCAGATCGGTGCGGCATCCACTAAATCGTTCGGTGCATCAACGGGGTGACGAGACAGGCAGTCGGCGTCCTGATGTAAACGACCCGACTTGTAGACTACAGTGTATGTGTATTCCTGAAGGTGTAGGGCCCAGCGACCGAGGCGTCCGGTGGGATCCTTGAGGGAAGAAAGCCAACAAAGGGCGTGGTGATCGGTTACAACCGTAAATGGTCGACCATATATGTAAGGTCGGAACTTGCCCACAGCCCAAACGAGGGCGAGACATTCCCGCTCAGTAATCGAATAATTGCGCTCAGACGGGGAGAGGAGGCGGCTGGCGTAGGCGATAACGCGGTTGTGCCCACGTTGGCGTTGGGCTAAAATTGCGCCGATGCCGTATCCACTGGCGTCAGTGCGAATTTCTGTCGGAGCAGAAGCGTCAAAATGGGCGAGAACAGGTGGTGTGGTGAGTAGCGTGATGAGGCGCGAGAAAGAAGTCGCTTGTTCAGAGCCCCAGCAGAAAGGAACATCTTTCTTGAGGAGGTCAGTCAGGGGACGAGCAACATGCGCGAAATTTTGCACAAACCGACGGAAGTAAGAACAAAGACCGATAAAGCTGCGAACATCTTTGGCAGAGGTCGGTACAGGGAAATTCTGCACTGCACGAACTTTAGCGGGATCGGGGCGAATGCCTGACGAATCGACGAGATGTCCGAGCATGGTTATTTGGCGGTGACCGAAGTGGCACTTGGACGAGTTGAGCTGCAGGCCAGCGGCGCGAAAAACGGAAAGCACAGATGAAAGTCGTTCAAGATGGGCCGCAAAAGTTGGAGAGAATACGATGACGTCATCCAAGTAACACAAGCAGATGGACCATTTCAATCCACGCAAGAGCATGTCCATCATACGTTCAAAGGTCGCCGGGGCATTGCACAAGCCGAAAGGCATTACCCTAAACTGATAGAGGCCGTCAGGTGTAACGAATGCGGTCTTCTCACGGTCCATTTCATCCACGGCAATTTGCCAATATCCGGAACGAAGGTCTATTGATGAAAAATAAGTGGCACCGTGAAGACAGTCCAGAGCATCGTCGATCCGTGGAAGCGGGTATACATCTTTCTTGGTGATCTGGTTTAGATGACGATAGTCCACGCAGAATCGCCAGCTGTTGTCCTTCTTTTTGACGAGCACAACAGGGGAAGCCCACGGACTGGAAGAGTGTTCAATAATCCCTTTGGCAAGCATTTTGTCAACTTCGCTCTGGATAACTTGTCGCTCAGAGGGCGACACCCGGTATGGGCGTCGGCGAACATGGTGCCGCATCGCCGGTATTTATACGATGCTTCACAACCGTAGTTTGACCCAAAGAGCGATCGTTCAGGTCGAAAATGTCGGCGAAGGACTCGAGGAGGTCATGGAGCTCTGCGGCGGATTGGGGGTCGAGGTCCGGCGCAATCATCTTTGCAATGTCGTCGGCCGGGGCAGATGCAGAAGGCGCAGAACGAGCACTGGTCGAAGATGTAACACGAGATAGTGCTGAAATATAGCACTCGCGGGACGGTGACAACGTGGCAAGTGACATCCCTCGAGGAAGTACCTGAGGGCACTGGCCGAAATTGAGGATGGGAAGACAGGTCTGATTGGCCGCTACAGAAATGACGGTGTGTGGGAAGGAGACATTGTGGGAAAGCAGGACTGAAGTCGCGGGAGTGAGGACATAGTCTCCGTCTGGAACAGGTGGAGAGGCGAAAACGGTGATGCAGGTTGCTGCTTGGGGAAGAAGACGAATAAAATCCGCAGAACAAAGCTGAGTTGGGGCTTGAGCAGGAAGGTCAATGGAAAGGGGTAGGTCAAGTTGGACAACACTGGCTGAACAGTCAATCAGAGCAGAATGGGTGGTCAAAAAGTCGAGGCCGAGGATCACATCGTGGGGGCAGCGTTCGAGCACACTAAACAAAACGGACGTGTGGCGTCCGGCGACACTGACACGTGCAGCACACATTCCGAGCACAGCCGGAGTTCCACCGTCGGCGACCTGTAGCAGTCGAGTCGGAGCAGGAGTAAGGACTTTCTTCAGGCGCGTCCGAAGGTCAGCACTCATGATGGAAACTTGCGCTCCAGTGTCGATGAGTGCTGTAACAGGCAAACCATCCACATCCACGTCCAAAAGGTTCCGATCAGTAGGCAGGGTCAACAGAGGAATTTCAGGCCGGGGTGCTAGAGCAGCGTCACCTCCCGGAGCTGCCCCAGTCAGTTTCCCGTCGGAGAGCGGCGACGGTAAGCAGGGGACGGGGAACGACGCAGCTGGGGTGAACGGGAGCGGTTAGTCGCAGTGACTCGGGCGTTGTCAGGTGCATCTTCGAACTCGGTGGGGGGCGCAGGCGGGCGAGGATTCAGTGGGGAGCGGCGGTAGGCGGGAAAGCTTGGTCGAGAGAGGGCCGGCCAGGAACTTCGACAATGGCAAGAGATGTGGCCCACACGTCCACAATAGAAGCAGATGGGTCGGTCATCATGTGTGCGCCATTCGGCCGGGTTGCGATAGCTCGGGTAAGGACCGCTCTGGTTCCGGTAAACAGGGGCAGAGGAAGCAGACGAAGCGAAGTCAGGACGGTTGGCGGAGCAGATGGATTGCAGACCCACATTGGAAAGTTCTTGGCGAACGACCGATTGTATGAGGGACACGAGCGGCCGGGAATCGTCAAAGCACTGCGTCACTTGTGTGGCAGGAGACGCTGCTTCAATTTCTCGCCGGACTATACGTACGACGTTCTCGGAGGGAGTGGGCTCACGCGGAAGACAAAGGTCTTCACACGTCGATGAAGCAGCGGTGTTGGGTAGGCGCGTGAACTGCTGAACTATGCGGCGACTTTTCGCTTCTTCAAAGCGGCGACATTCGTTAATGATCTCATTGACTGTGTTGATGTTCTTATACACGAGAAGGTTAAACGCGTCGTCCGCTATGCCTTTTAAAACGTGACTGACCTTGTCTGCCTCTGTCATGTTCTTATCCACCTTGCGGCAAAGAGCCAAAACGTCCTGGATGTACGCCACGTAAGATTCAGTGGACGTCTGTGCACGGGTCCCAAGGTCCTTCTGAGCAGCACGTTGGCGGCCGATGGGCTTGCCGAACAAATCACGAAGCTTCTGTTTGCATTGCTCCCAACTGGTAATCTCTTCTTCATGTGTCTCGAACCAGACTCGTGCCGTTTTTTTGAGGTAGTATATTACGTTGGCCAGCATAAGCGTGTTATCCCACCTGTTGCTGGCGCAGACCCGTTCGTAATTTGCCAACCAGTCATCGACGTCAACGTTGTCAATCCCAGAAAACATGCCAGGGTCGCGGGGCTGGGTTAGGATGACCGTCGGTGGCGTCGACGGGGCCGCGGTTGAAGACTCCCCTTCGGATGACATGGCAGCCAGGTTACGTCCGCTGCGGAGCTCCGTCTTGCGCAAGTGAGTACCCCGCACGTCCACCAATAATGTTACGGGAAGGAAGAAACGTACTGGTTTTACAGACGGGTTTTAATGGCTACGCAGAGAAGCGAAAACCCAGAATCTTCTTTGTCGTCTCCCAGGGCACCAACCATGTCTTCTTCTTTCCACCTTACGCACTGTGACAATATATACAAAACACCTGAATCGTGTTTTTCAGAGGTAAACTTCTAAAACATTTGTTGTGCTCTAAAAGCAGCTTACCTCCCCCCCCCCCCCCCCCCGGCATAAGTCAAGAACTGCACAGTATTTCAAGACAGAGGCTTGGGCTAGTCGGTACATACTCGAGAGGGAAACAGCGCAAAAAAAAACACAAGACAAGAAGGGACAAGAAGCGCTGGTGTGTGTCTCCCTTCTTGTCTTCTTGTCGTGTTTTTTCGCGCTGTTTCCCTCTCGAGTGTGCACAGTATTTAATTTCTTGTGTTACTTTTGGGTACGGAAGAGTTTACTGGTGGCATTTTCTAATTTAGTGAGCTCATCAGTGAATTTTTTTCTGGACTTGAACATAGCTAATAAAATCATTTCTTTGGGCTTTTTTTCACCCTACACAGCAACTAACTGGTCATCATCATCAGCCTATATTTTATGTCCACTTCAGGACGAAGGCCTCTCCCTGCGATCTCCAATTACCCCTGTCTTGCGCTAGCCTATTCCAACTTGCGCCTGCAAATTTCCCAACTTCATCATCCCATCTGGTTTTCTGCCGACCTCGAGTGCGCTTCCCTTCTCTTGGTATCAATTCTGTAATCCTAATGGTCCACCGGTTATCCATCCTACGCATTGCATGGCCTGCCCAGCTCCATTTCTTGCGCTTAATGTCAACTAGAATATCGGCTGTCCCCGTTTGTTCTCTGATCCACATCGCTCTCTTCCTGTCTCTTAACGTTACGCCTAACATTTTTCGTTCCGTCGCTTTTTGTGCGGTCACTAACATGTTCTCGAGCTTCTTTGGTAACCTCCAAGTTTCTGCCCATATGTTAGCACCGGTAGAATGCAATGATTGTAAACTTCTGATAAGCTCCCAGTCAGGATTTGGCAATGCCTGCCGTATGCACTCCAACCCAATTTTATTCTTCTGTAAATTTCTTTCTCTTGATCAGGGTCCCCTGTGAGTAATTGACCTAGGTAAACGTACTCCTTTAAAGACTCTAGAGGCTGACTGGCGATCCTGAATTCTTGTTCTCTTGCCAGGCTATTGAACATTATTATTGTCTTCTGCATATTCATCTTCAACCCAATTCTTACACTTTCTCCATTAAGGTCCTCAATCATTTGTGGTAATTCGTCTCCATTGTTGCTGAATAGGACAATGTCATCTGCAAACCGAAGGTTGCTGAGATATTCTCCGTTGATCCTCACTCCTAAGCCTTCCCAGTCTAAGAGCTTGAATAATTCTTCTAAGCATGCAGTGAATAGCATTGGAGAGATTGTGTCTCCTTGCTTGACCCCTTTCTTGATAGGTAACTTTCTACTTTTCTTGTGGAGAAGCAAGGTAGCTGTGGAATCCCTGTAGATGTTTGCTAAGATATTCACGTATGCCTCCTGTACTCCTTGATTACGCAATGCCTCTATGACTGCTGGTATCTCTACTGAAGCAAATGCCTTTTCATAATCTATGAAAGCGATATGGAGAGGTTGATTGTACTCCGCAGATTTCTCGATTACCTGATTGATGACATGGATATGATCCATCGTAGAATATCCCTTCCTCAAGCCAGCCTGTTCTCTTGGTTGGCTGAAGTCAAGTGTTGCCTTGATTCTATTGGAAATTATCTTTGTGATTATTTTATAAAATTCTGAAAGCAAGCTCATGGGTCTATAATTCTTTAATTCTTTAATGTCTCCCTGGTACCTCGGTCAATAAGAAGCTAATGCAAAGCTAATACTTTCAATGATATAATAAAGCGACATAAAATACACAGACAACTGGAGTGACACACAGCTAACGCAATTCCCAACAGTGAAACAAATGGTCACCTGCATCAACAAAGAGCCCAGAACGACTCATTATAAAGCATGAGAAAACGTTTCAATAACTGTACAGCCAGATTGGAGAGCTAGTGAAAAACGCAAATAAATGCACATGCAACACCATTTACCACACTTGCGCACATAAATATATATAATTCCAGCAGCATTTCGCTGCATAAAATATATAAAAGTTGCGACAAAGCAGTAACTGAAAGACGGAAGGAGCTGCACTACCCATGTTGAAAAAAATATCGAAAGTGACATACATGCATATTTAATCTGACAGAAAACGTCTTTCCAAGCTATATCCCAGACAAAAAATCCGACAGGCTGTCGGCTTGTCGGCTATATGTTATTTTGGCCTGTAAGCCTGTGGGCTTGTCAGCCTGTCGGTGTCAGCCTGTCGGCGTCCGCCTGTCGGTGTCGGCCTGTCGGTTTCAGCCTGTCGGTTTGTAATCCTGTCGGAACATTCTATTCCGACAGGCCGCAATTGCGGCAGTATTCTCTGGCAATCACTTTCAGCGATAGTTTCACTTTCGCGAGAGTTCATGGCTCGGCCCACGAAAGCTCTTGCATTTTCCCGACGCTTGTGCGCAGGCATGCAGTGCCGATTCTCGCAAAAGTGAAACTACCTCCGAATGTGATTTTCCGAGAATACGATCCCTAGTGGCGTCATCAAGCATGCTTGATTATGCTGTCAGACAGTTCCTAAATAGAAAATACACCTTTGATTGATGGTTTCAAAGTTTTATTGCACAGTAATTCACACGCAGCCATCATATACATGCAAACAAAAATACTGTATTTACTGTACATAGGTACTATTTCTCGAAATAAATGAAGCTACTCAATCTATGTTACCAACAAATTTCTACCTATATGCATGAAAAAAGCTAGCAAAAGTACCGAGGCAATGGCATTCCTCTGCCATGCCTGGGTTCAAGCAGCACATGGGCGCCTGCTTTACTAGTACATTATTTGTAACCTGTAGTAAATATACACAACAAAGTAGAAAGCAAAACTAGTATTAAGAAATCTAATAAAGTATGTTTGGGGACCATCATTGGAGACAAGCAAAGTCTCAACATGGGTTAAGAATGTGCGAGGGGGCCTGCCAGCTGAGATTCAGACTGGTTTTAAATGATGCTGCATATACAGCACACTCGACAGCGTTAAAGACATCGTCATTTGGGGTGCCGAGGACGCCTGTGCAGCATCCATCAACGATGACTTCTCTGGCAAGTACGAAGACGATCCAGCTTGCAGCATTGACTCGCCTCCCTTTTCAAAGGCTAAAAAGGCCAAGATGACCAAAGTGAGCACCATCATCAGGGCAGCATACGAGGCTTCTCCGGAGCTACCAAAACACACGAGCATCAAGAAGTGGACGCTCTTGGTATTTACGTCACATATGAAGAAAATACCACGGTGGTGGTCGTGGCACACCGACAGCATATGAATTCAACAGAACTAGGAAGGGTCCTGCTGTAAAAGGTGGGATGCCCCTGAGTGGGCAATACAGCAGGGAAGAAACAGTTTTGCTGCTTAACATACCGAAGAGGGAAAATTTGTTTCAGCAATCCCAAAGAACATGAGCACGGAACACAACTAACGCAGAAGAAAAGCACGATCAAAGACCTTACAAAACAAACATGGAAGAAATCCAGACATATACTACACGGACGTGCATAGAGTGGCAACAAATTCACAATAGTCCACAGTGATAACTGGCTCCATTCGGACCCCTTTGGCTTGCACGGAGGAGGCAGCAGCCATAGCACTGGCCTTTCAAGATGCAGAGGCAGAAGAACAATCTCCATTGGTCCTGACGTACTCCCAGGCAGTGGTCCATTCATATATAACGGGCACCATTCCACACAAAATCCACAGCATGCTAGGCACCACCCTAGAATGGCACCACGCAATAATGTAGTGCCCGGCACACTCTGGGCACAAGGGAAATGAGAAGGTCGACCAAACTGCTCGAGGATCCCTACGAGGAACCCCTGATCCACTTTCAAAAGATGAAGCGCCAACAGTGACAGCACATTAGGAAGGAACAAAGACAGGACAGGCGCTACTTGCAACTGTTTATTGTGGTCAAAGGTGGTTGAATATATAGCCATGGGGAGAGGGGGGACGAAAAAGGCGGAACACTGATTGTATGAATGCGCACGCGTGAGAACACTGAAGATATGCATGAAGGAAATGGCGAATCTAAAACTTATCTAAAAACACACTTTCATTTGTGTATATATTCAGAGACGGGGAGCTGACACATGTTTTCCCTCTCGTCCTAATCTGGTTGGCCTCCAACAATTCACGTGCCACAGAGTCTTTACTTTTAAACAAGATTGTAGTATCTTGAAGCCTTGCTTCACATGCTTGTTTATTTTCATTGCCGCAGGCCTTGCAATGAAGAGGCAGGTTTGAGCCATAACCATATTTCAATGAAAGCTTATGCTCCCGCAGGCGATCATTAATACATCGGCCAGTTTGGCCGACGTACTCTTTCCCACACTTCACAAAAGGATTCGTATGTTTAATGGAACACCCTGCTTTCTTAGAGTTATCAGAACCAATCAGGCGGCACAAAGTAGCAAGTTTTCGGGGTGCGGAAAAAACCACAGGAATTTTGTATTTGACAGCGACGTGTTTAAGATTGTGCGCCACTTTGTGAGGATACGGAATCACCGTTGGTTTGGCTTTCTTTTCGAATGTTTGACCTTCTTCAGTGCTTCTTTTTCTTTCTTTTTTCACCTTTTTCAATAACGCCTCCGAAACTGCACTTACAACCGAACAAGGGAAGCCAGCCTTCCTCAATTTCAAAATCTGTTCGTCAAAGCTTCCTTGTGCCTTATGACAGCACGATTTTTTAAGGGCGGATTCGAGCCACATAGTGGCAATCGCACGTTTAACAGTCTTGGAGTGTGTAGACTCATACGGCACCAATTCCTTGTGGGCACGGGGTCGATACATCCAGCAGGAACCTTCGTCAGTAAGGGTTATGTCAAGATATAAAAACTGCAAGCTGTTATCCTTGGCTAGTTCAAAAGTAAAATCTAAGCCTTTGCCGTGCTGTTTAAGCCTTTGCCGTGCTGTTTAGATTTTACTTTTGAACTAGCCAAGGATAACAGCTTGCAGTTTTTATATCTTGACATAACCCTTACTGACGAAGGTTCCTGCTGGATGTATCGACCCCGTGCCCACAAGGAATTGTTGCCGTATGAGTCTACACACTCCAAGACTGTTAAACGTGCGATTGCCACTATGTGCCTCGAATCCGCCCTTAAAAATTCGTGCTGTCATAAGGCACAAGGAAGCTTTGACGAACAGATTTTGAAATTGAGGAAGGCTGGCTTCCCTTGTTCGGTTGTAAGTGCAGTTTCGGAGGCGTTATTGAAAAAGGTGAAAAAAGAAAGAAAAAGAAGCACTGAAGAAGGTCAAACATTCGAAAAGAAAGCCAAACCAACGGTGATTCCGTATTCTCACAAAGTGGCGCACAATCTTAAACACGTCGCTGTCAAATACAAAATTCCTGTGGTTTTTTCCGCACCCCGAAAACTTGCTACTTTGTGCCGCCTGATTGGCTCTGATAACTCTAAGAAAGCAGGGTGTTCCATTAAACATACGAATCCTTTTGTGAAGTGTGAGGAAGGAGTTGTATACCGTATACCGCTGAAGTGTGGGAAAGAGTACGTCGGCCAAACTGGCCGATGTATTAATGATCGCCTGCGGGAGCATAAGCTTTCATTGAAATATGGTTATGGCTCAAACTTGCCTCTTCATTGCAAGGCCTGCGGCAATGAAAATAAACAAGCATGTGAAGCAAGGCTTCAAGATACTACAAGCTTGTTTAAAAGTAAAGACTCTGTGGCACGTGAATTGTTGGAGGCCAACCAGATTAGGAAGAGAGGGGAAACATGTGTCAGCTCCCCGTCTCTGAATATATACACAAATGAAAGTGTGTTTTTAGATAAGTTTTAGATCCGCCATTTCCTTCATGCACATCTTCAGTGTTCTCACGCGTGCGCATTCATACAATCAGTGTTCCGCCTTTTTCGTCCCCCCCTCTCCCCATGGCTATATATTCAACCACCTTTGACCACAATAAACAGTTGCAAGTAGCGCCTGTCCTGTCTTTGTTCCTTCCTAATGTGCTGTCACTGTTGGCGCTTCATCTTTTGAAAGCTATGCACCAACTAGCCCCACAACGTGTTTTACTGGAATACCCCTGATCCACCAGCACGACATCCTCGGAGACCAAAGAGACAAAAATACAGCCACCTACACCCAGACCGTACAGGGAAACAGGCCAGGTACTGGCTCTTCTTACAAACACACATCATCATCAACCTATACTTATGTCCACTGCAGGACGAAGGCCTCTCCCTGCGATCTCCATTACCCCTGTCCTGCGCTAGCAGATTCCAACTTGCGCCTGCAAATTTCCTAACTTCATCCCCCCACCTAGTTTTCTGCCATCCTCGACTGCGCTTCCCTTTCTTGGTATCCATTTTGTAACCAATGATCCACCGGTTATCCATCCTATGCATTACATGGCCTGCCCAGTTCCATTTCCCCTCTTAATGTTAACAAGAATATCGGCTATCGCCATTTGCTCTCTGATCCACACTCTTCCCGTCTCTTTAAGATAGACCTAATCTTTTTCGTTCCTTCGCTATTTGTGTGGTCCTCCACGCATATCCATACATCCAAATACTTCACAAGATGCATACACCCTGCCACTTCCCTTGGTGGGCCAAGTCTCGTCCTGTAATGTGGATATGTAAGCAACGACTTCCAAATTCTAAATTCACCCCCTAACGGCGCAAATTCCAAGCAACAGGCAGCGGGTCGTCCCGTTTGGCTTGCTAGCGAAAATCTAGAGAGCCAGAGAGCTCTTCTCGATCAAGCCCAGCAAGCTGCAGAGACCAATGGAGCTCTAAACTGAGGCACCCACCCACCACCCAAGACCCTTAAGAGAAATAATTTAAGTTTACACTACTACTGCTAAAGAAAGATATTGGCTGACTTAATTCAAACTAAAATTTTCTAAATTTCTCAACTAATTCAATATATAGTGGTCGATCTATACTCATGTTGGACCTATTTTTTAGTAAATACGGTAAGCACTAACTCCACAAAGAAAGGTAGAAGTGCTAAGCTGGTAAGGTAAATATACAAAGTCTGTCCCAGAAGTTTGAGCAGTTCATGTCACTACATTCTCTGCCGCGTTTTTGCTGGCTCAGTGCACAAACTTTTGGGACAAGCCCCGTAGCAATCAGTACCAGTAGCACTAACTTCTTTGCGCGTCAGCGAGTTTCTGCACCAATTGCCTGCGCACTTCTTTCAATCTTTTTTTTTTCTCGTCTTCCGGCATGACACGGTTGCCCATGAAGATCCGGAGGAGGCCTGCGCAAGAAAAGCAATCACGAGTACAAAATTAATGAAAGCATCTAAACAATAATTTCCAGCATGCACAGTGCAAGTTCCCAACAATATGCCCACGGTTCAATGAAATATTTTTGCAAAGCTGCATTTTCAATAACCAAACTGCAGATTACTTTTTTCATGTTAACTCACATGCCTCAAATTCTTTCTACAGTTTTAAAGGGCAACTCCGGCGATTTTTTGATGTCAACGGATGTCGATGAAATTCGCTGGGTCTGTTCCTCTGAATACCTCCGTCATGTCCTAAAAAAATCAGGCTTGAGAAGTTGCACAGTTTTTTTACAAATGAATTTAATTTATTGCCTCGAGCACCCTACCTTACCCCCTCCTCAGTTATAGGCCACATTGTGTATGACGTCAGGAATGGTCCACGCAGAGCATGCCGGGATCATGCAGACGACAGCGACGAGAGCGTGCAGGAGATGGCAGGAGTCGACGATCGTGAGCGAGCGCTTGGCGTGAGATGTTGCTGTCGCGAGAAGTTGCATTCCCTGTGAACGGGCAAGTGATGCGGGGCGGCAAGCGGTGTTGCGTTGTTCGCTGCACGAACTTCAGCCCTCGCCTTCCGCAAACACAGTTTGAGCCGATGCCGATCGCGTTCAGCCGAGGTTAAGCCTATCACAGTGGCCGAGTTCGTGCGTCTGCTGCTGGCGGACCAGACCCACTGATATGAAGCTAATTAAGCTATTAGGATGAGGAAAGCTGCTTCTGTAGTTCAGTTTTGACCATACGGATTTGAAGTAAACCATTCCTCATTTCATACAGTGCACACGCAAAAACCTAAAGCGACAACACGTCGCGCAATCAACATCCGTATACGTTGCCGTTCTCGAATGCGGCCAGTGGCACTCGCCGGCGCTTCCCTAAATGAAATGTGACTACGCAAATCCATGGGTGTATTATTACCTATTGTTATGCTGACTCATTATTTAGCTTACGAGGTGCACTGTTTGCCTCGTATCCCAAATGGACAGCAATTAAGCGGAGGCCCCTTCGATACAGCATGCGTAAACAACCATCTCGTTCAGCTGCCAACGATGTCATACTTCATAACATCGGCGTTTCCGCGAGAAAACTATACATTCTCTAAATGAACGATCATACGCGCAATGTCCCAATCTATGTCTATTTTACGGAACACTATTTGTGTGCATGAAGAGAATACGATCGAAGAATGATAAGCAGGCTGCACAACGCTTCCCTACTACGGTCTTCCGCTCGCTGTTTCCGAAGGTGTGTGGTCGCACGTATCAGCTCGACCCAGAGTGATGAAACGGTGCCTACATGCACAAAATCTACGTGTTTTGATATGTTCTGACATTAATTGATGTCATCGATGAGCGGCTATCTCAAGCGAACGACGTACGAGTGGTCGCTGTACCTGCCGATGTAAACAAATGCACCGGTCGGTGCTTTGGACTGTTAGCGGCGTTCTTGTGGGATACAAATGCGGAAAGTCGTGCTCCACATCTTACAGTGAGCATGCGAAGCGGTTCCATGAGAGGGGTAAAACACCTAAAATACCAAGCAGCGCGTATATCAGTGGTTAGGGCTACCCTTGGTCTTCATGTCGCAGCGCGATATGTTGCGCATGGGTGCTGGCTCTAGTGGTGGAGGACGGCGATTCGTGGCTATATAACTGTCACTGTTTCACAGATCCGAATAGGTGGTGCAGCTTACATGCAATGTCACCCGAACGTCCGGCGCGGTCTCGAATAGGCTGAGCGTCTGCTCTTCGCCGGTTTCGTTCACCCCGCGGGCGAGACCGGCATGCGTTGCGCGCCTTCCCCGCCGGTGATACATTCGTGACGTCACACGCAGAGGTTCGCTCGGCTGCTTGCTCAAGTTTCGGTTTCGTTTTTGCGCTTTTTTGGTTATTTAAAATTATTTTCGAATTTGCGGAACAATTCTCCTATCAGGTGAGTCACAGGAGGGTCTCGGGAACCTAAATATTTTATTAGCTCGACATGGTCAAAAAATCGCCGGAGTTGCCCTTTAACATGAAATATTTCAGTAGCAGATGATCGCAACACAGTGCTTTAGCACTAGCTTCGCTTTTACTGTGGCTATTTGCATGTGCCATCTATACACGAGTAGATCAGTTCATTAGAACAGTATGTTCATATACTTTTCAAGGATGACAACTTTTGTGGTGTCACGGCTGGTCTGGCCTCAGTCCTTCCCTTGGATCGCGACTTGTTGGACAAAGTCTCGGTCACGCTTCTGTTCTTAAGCTCATCTGGCATCCAATACGTTGTGGACGCCATACGGCAGAACATAGTCAGACGTAGACCGCAACAATGTCCCCCAAGCAGCCTTTTCTATTCATTGCCCGCATCCAGCATACACCTGCAATATATAATAACACATACATAGCTTGTAGCTAACAGGTTTTATACTGGACGATATACACTATGCATTTTCTCAACTCTACTGTTTTCTGGCATTCTGGCCATTTATTAGTTGTAGTGGGCTCACCTGCATGAGCAGAACGAAATTATACAGTAAAATTTAAAAAAATCTTTAGACAATCCCACATAAAAATCTCCCAAGCATAAATAGCAATCGCTGAATTTGTTAAATTGACAATGATCTGCAAGAATATTCACTGCTATCTATAGCTCGATGAACTCACTAACATCTACCTTGACATTGGGTAGCCGAATTTCAAATACATGTGTTGTCTGTAGGACCACTCTTTATTTTCAGGTTGATCTGTGCGGTCACTAGATGCAATATAGAAATGTGCACAAGCATTGCGTTCCAAGGACTGCATGATTACATAATTATGCCATCAACATTAATGTACACATACAGAAAAAAAAACCTTCACACACGTGACATGGCTGCATAAACGTACACTCGCCAACTGAAAAACACACGTAGCACGCCTGCCTGGCAGTCCTTGCAAGGAATTTTATAGACGATGCCGGGATATTTTTCTTTTTCGAGGCAGTCTTTGACTAGGACGAGTTGTTGTTTTAGCTTGCTTGAAGGGATGTGGCAGATTTGTCCATCATAATCTTTGAAAATTCTTGACATTGACTCGCTCATGCCTCATGCATAGGGGAGAGCCGCCCGTTTCCTTGTTCTCATCGGCCTGATGACACGCTTTTCTTCAGTCTTTATAAACTGGCCATGGTAGCCATTACTGACCAAATCCTGCGCCACTCTCTTCAACTCAGCTCTGCGTGCATCAGTAGTCGAGCACAATCGGAATGCACGGGTGAACAGTGTAGAGGCAACAGATCGTTTGTGTCTAACGGGATGGGCCGAATCAAAGTGCAGATATTTCCCTGTGTGCATAGGCTTCCGATAAACGCTTGTTGAAAGGCCGGATGCAGTACGCATGACTTCAACGTCAAGGAAAGCCAGGCGACCATTAACTTCTTCTTCAACGGTGAATTCTATTGTGCTTTGGAAAGAGTTCAAGTGCTGCAGAAAAGGTACGACGTCTTTGCGGCAGATAATGGAAAAACAATCGTCGACATACCGCAGGAACAATTTTGGAGCGGGCTGGAATGTCGTGAGGGCTTTACCTTCGAGGGCTTTCCAAAGCACAATAGAATTCACCGTTGAAAAAGAAGTTAATGGTCGCCTGGCTTTACTTGACGTTGAAGTCATGCGTACTGCATCCGGCCTTTCAACAAGCATTTATCAGAAGCCTACGCACACAGGGAAATATCTGCACTTTTATTCGGCCCATCCCGTTGGACACAAACGATCTGTTGCCTCTACACTGTTCACCCGTGCATTCCGATCGTGCTCGACTACTGACGCACGCAGAGCTAAGTTGAAGAGAGTAACGCAGGATTTGGTCAGCAATGGCTACCCTAGCCAGTTTATAAAGACTGAAGAAAAGCGTGCTGCTGAACCCCCATCAGGCCGATGAGAACAAGGAAACGGGCGGCTCTCCCCTATGCACGAAGCGTGAACGAGTCAATGTCAAGAATTTTCAAAGATTATGATGTACAAATCTGCCATGTCCCTTCAAGCAAGCTAAAACAACAACTCGTCCGAGTCAAAGACTGCCTCGAAAAAGAAAAATATCCCGGCATCATCTACAAAATTCCATGCCAGGACTACCAGGCGTGACGGGAAACTTTAAAAGAAGGCTACAGCAGCACCGCAATGATGTAGCCAAAGGACACACGGTTTCCAGCGCCCTAGCAGAGCATCATGAGAAGACTGGTCACAGTATTAACTGGCATTCGGCTTTCATCATCAAAAGAGAGAAGAAATTATCCCGATAGCTTCTTGAATCATTTTGCATACTACACTCAACGACTAACACAATAAACCGGACACGGGGCCCCCTCCCTGAGTTGTACGCAAGGGCCTTACGTCTTCCAACGCATATATAATAAAGATCACCATGCATTCGTTCATTGTGAACAAGGCACCCGCAGTGGGTGCCAAAACGTCAATCTGTTGTTTTTGTGTTCTTCAGTTGGCTCAGTGTTCTTTCCTCACCAGACAAGTTTTCGTCAAACCCTAGATTTCATCACACAAGTGACATTACCATATTAAAGGATTAGTCCACCAATTATGTTTTCTCGCGCTGTTTTGGAGACCTGCGTCACTACGAGCGCAGTGCACCATCTAACTTATAGTAGAAGTACAATTTCATTTTATATAGTTATTTCATCTGTGTGGCAGCAATTGGCTTGGAAGACGCAGCGAAAATGGCCATCTCCACAAGCACCGAGATCGCTTTATGGCGGCTTAGTTAGAGGAGCCATCAAGCTAGTCTCGCACAGAACTGTTTCTTCATGCCCACTATCCCACTGCTGTCATTTCTGCACACTCTTAATTTTACTACCACCAGCAAATGCAGATGATCTGCAAACACTTCTCGTACATTTGTATGCATTGAGAGCAAGCATAGTTGTGCTTTCATGGGACACTGTTCTACACAGGAAATTGTGGCAATGGTGTTAAGCAACAATAAACACAACTAAAACATTTATGTGAGACAAAAATACCAGAGCAAGCATATTACCAGGGTCAGATTTTCTACTTGGCCACTCCAGCCAATCAAAAGTGGCTGCAGTAGAGTGCTGTAAACTGACCCCTTTTCATTTATTTTGGTATGTCTGTGGTGTAGCAAGCCAATGACAACAGCACCAAAGGGGCGTCATGTGCTCGGCCACTTGCGGAAAGCAACATGCGATCATGATGCTGCATGGCACAGCTGATTGACATAAGCTGCCTGCATACATAATTTATAAGAAGCCACTGCCGGCTTAAGAAGCCTTTCCCAGAAATGCTGCCACACAGGCAAATGCGAACAGGCGAATGACGAGTGCCACGTTTGACTAGTGGATTAGGATCACATGGCAACGTCACCCAAGAACTGTCTCCTTGTCCTTGATATGTACTGTGGGCACTTTACTGACAGCATGAAGGCTGTGCTCTCCCAAGCTTGAATGGACATCGCTATTATACCAGGTGGCATGATGGACCAGCCTCAGCCACTTGACGTCTGTATCAACAAGCATTTTGAGGATGGATTGCCTGCGGAAATACTTCGCGATCTGGCCGAGTGATAAAGCGTATAAGCTAACAGCAACAGGTTGTACTAAATGCACATAACTAACACAAGTGGCGAGCTGGGTCACTGCAGCATGGGACACACCATGAAGCTTGATTGCATGCTTTCAAGGAGTGCAGCATCTAAAGTGCACTAAATGGCACCAAAAATTGTCAACAGCAACACTGCATGGGCTGGGACGGGTCGTGACTAATAAATGCTGTTCGCGTTTTATGTCTGTTGCCCTAACTTGTCCGGCTTACATTCAAGAAAAACACTTTTTTCACCGGCTTCAGACCTTCAGGTGCTGGCTTAGGAGTGAGACCGGCCTAGATTTGAATAAATATGGTACTCGGCCATAAATCTAGTTCGTGGATCTAGCTACTTACATCCATAACGGAAAAACAAAAGGGACATAGTTCAGTTTCTTTCCCCACTCTGAAATGTACGAGCCCTTTCAGAACGTAAATGTAACATCGATCCTTAAAAAACAGTTCTATGACTTTTAAAGTTACCTTTCCGTCATCTCTTGAGGATCCGATGACAACATCGATGGCCTCTCCAGTCAATATGTCCATGTCAGCTACAAAAGAAAATGTACAACTTTTCCCTTGAATTGCCAGGTCTCATAAAAGGTAAGGATTTAAGACTTCAAAAGCAATATAGGAGTCCCATGCTATCGAAAGAGCATAATGTAACCATTACACATTGCCGGGGTATATAAACCAAAAATGTCTGTCAGGAACATTGTGTGGGACATACCACACACTGGTACCTTGCAAACATGACCTGTACAATGACGCTGCAATAATACATAGGTAATTATTTCTGCCTACACTCAAGGAACTCGGGTACAGTCAAACCTCATTAATACGTACCCGCTTAATGTGTAATTGCAGTTTAAATGTAGTCGCGAAGATTCCCCCACCCAGCCCCCATTGAACCCCATGCCTGACCGCTTAAGCCGTAGTCACTCATTTGCCATCAAATGGTTATTGCATACTATTTTCCTTCTAGTTCTACACGCACAGGCACAAATTCGGCAAAATTTCATGCACTGAAAAATGAAAGGTGAAATCGGTTGTACAATATTGTAATGTAGCATTTCTCAAATTTTTAGAAGGCATTTTTTCTCTTAAAAAGGGAAACCATACGACTTATATCCTTTATGTTTGTATATACTATGTAATAATAGTTACGTGTCCATGTTTCGTTTATGTTGCTTCACAGATACTTTCAAATTTGAGAAAAAGCACTCCGCATGAAAATGTAGCCTTCACCAGTTGGTCTTTGGTAGCTTTTTCTGGTAAACCGTTAGGTTCTGTTAAAAACAAAATTCAGTTGCATGCTTTTGAATGGCGTGCCCACCATATCTATTTGGTCAAGAAAAAAAAGTGAAATATACAACCGGCTTCGATCTCGTGAAATTTCTGACATGACCGGGCATGAATCAATGTTAGCATGAGTAGGCGTCAGTGACATCATAAGAGCAAATGTGAAAAAGTGCAAACGGTTGCAAATCTATGATGATGAGTGCCTATAGGCTCAAATGAATGGACCTTTTTCCAATTCAGCTATGCACATGGGCATGCCCCAGCTGCATTACATGCCGCGCCGCCATTATCACAGGGCAGGTGTGCGAAGTGAGTGCGTGAACCCTTGCATTATCCGCGGCAATTTCCTGAGCTTGAGTTGCTGATCAATAATTTTTCTCGTGTTCTGGGCAAGAATATTGGTTAAAGGAAACACTTAGCTGTTTGTGGGAAAGACTGCAAGCACTTTTGTCAATGAAAAGACTCTGTGAACTAACGCTCGAGTGATAGGCGCAGCGTTTGCGACAAAACTCATGCAGGCACTTTCTGTACCGTCGATTGCACAAACCGGCGTGGAATGGTGAACATTGTACTGAAGTGGAGCGCACGGTCAAATTAAAAAAAAAATACCCCATGTTATCAGTGAGTTATCACGCAATTCTTGCTGAGTGAGGTAAGCCTGCGTTCTGGTAACAGCATGATGCTGGCGCTGTGATTATTGGACTTCTCGCCTTACGACCGACTCGGAAGTCACGGCGGTGTTTTAATCTACGGGCATGTATACCGCACGGATTTTACCATTGGGTTAAGAATGTGCTACCGCATGCAAGCGGAAATAGCTGTACGGTTACATGGGGCCAAACGAAAAGAAGAATCTCGCCACACAGCCGATCAGAATGCATCGTTCGAGGCCAAAGCGACACACGCGTGGTGCCGCATTATGCAAAACTCGCGAGTCTTACTTTTTGCAGGCAAATGAAGCTTTATGCACCTGACAAAACAACGTGTTGCGTCCACTTACATTCTGCTTACCCCCTCGTACTGTGTTGCGTTCACTTAGTCCCCAGTACCATGCCATATACGATACATATCTCAATATAAAACAACACTTGCCCTGCAGTGCACTCGCAGTATGTGTGCAGAAGTTTTGCATGTTGTTTGTTCATCATGGTGAGCTGCTTGCATGCCCGCTCTTGAGGGCAAGCTCGTACGCACGTGCATGCGTCTGTTGACCGCCTCCTTCAAGTCGAGCCACTCAAAACGACGGTCGAGTTTATCCTGAAGAAAGTCCTGCCACGGCGCGTTTCACGCTCACACATGCCTTCGCCAGTTGAGTTAAAGTACTGACCAAGCTGCTGAAGAACAAAAGCCGGCGCATCTCTCAAATCTTGGTTACAAATGGCCTGCACATCGCATCAGCATGCTGCCATTGCATCAGTAAATGTAAAATGTGTTATTGCTACATGTGAGCAAATACATGCGCGCTAGAGGAGGACAATGAGAAGCTGCTTCAGCAACACAAGGGACAGAAGAAAAAAAAAGCAGGGACAGCCGTCGCAAGAGACTGCTTGGTCAAACGCTACCATGCTTTGCGTAGAGGCGAGAAGCGGTGGGAGCGTGTGTGTGTTGCCCGTCAAATTTAGTTGAAGTGACGGCCACTAGAGGGGTCGCTTACTGGAAAAAGGTCCATTTGTAAGGTAGTGGCGGTGAGTAAGCACTGCTGAGCGTGGACGAATATCAGTGAGTGTGAAGTACTGCACAACTAGAAAAAATTGGTGCTTGAAACTGAACAGTGCTGTACAAAAAATGTACTCTTACCATGCTCCTGTGACAAAGGTGCCATAGAGGCCATGGCAGTTATAATTCCTGTAAAAATTACACAATAAGATGAACACAGACATGGAAGTGCAATTTGATGTCATAGAAAGCCACACACAAATGTCTTCATGCACAAATATGCACTACATTGTGTCCACTGCAGAGCTCACTTCCTTTGCAAAAAGATGCAATGCTCTTGTAAGGCCTTCAACAAGCCTTAAGTATAAACCGCATGCACGCGATCTTGCACGCAACAGCGACAAGTGACGTGACGGAGATGGCTGTCGCATTCGCTCGTCGCCTACAAGTCGTACCACACGCGAGCGATGACTTTGAGCGCTGTTTCCCCGGTGTTGCTGGTATGAGGGCAGCAAATACGCGCCGTAACTGGTGTGACGCATGCTCTATTAGTTTAACTTGATATGTTTTACTGTAAAGAGCACCATAAATATTTCTTAAGGTCTTGCACTAGGTTCTTATCTTTGTGCGTATCAAAATTGAGTCATTCGCTTGTTCCGTGCGACAATCGGTTGTACTTGACTGATGTACATCCTGTTCTGGCTTCGCGCTATTGGCTAGTCGCTCATAGAAAGTCGTTCCGGCGACGAGTTGTAGATTACCAGAACCAAGCGATCAAGCGACAAGAACGAGTGATCAGTTTGCGCGACGGCTTGTTCCGTCGCTCGTCGCCGTCGCGCACAAAATCGCTCGCATGCGGTTTGGGCTTGGGTAAAAAATACTAGCATGTAGCGCCATTTTTTTATATAAAGCACAGCCACATGACACAAATCAGTAACAACATATAAATCTAAAATCTTGTCAACTTTCAGTTGCCATACCTTTGGTGCTCTTGCCCTTTTCTAAGGACAGATTTCTGAGCCTTTTCGACGTGTGCAGCACCATTTCTTCAGTTTCTGCATTGCATTTAACAAGGCATTACAAAGCTGACACTGCCGACAGGCAGCAATGTTAGGTGATAAACATTCAAGTGTCATAATAACAAATCAGGCCAGAATATCAGTTCCTCTGGTCTCCCCCTGGCATTACTCTCGTTTCATCCTTTCATGAATGCAAAGCATTTGCAAGCGTGGCTCCCACGTCCACTACACGACAGATACCCGTTCATGCAGCAGATAGGTTCTCATGTGGCATATGTCATTCCATCAGACTAAATATGGAGCCGCTTAACATTTACGCCCAAAATTATGTGTCCAAAACCAAAATTCTGCTGCTAACTGCCAAAAGCACACATTTGCGCCGATGGCTCCTCCTGCGAAGCAGTGTCTACCTTGAGCGTCCGCGGCAGTGCGTGCTGCACCCCCTCCCCATTTCATAACGCCGACCCTTCCAGACATATCGCAGACTGCCCGAGACTCTAATCAAAGGAGATCTCGAGATACGTCTCGAGCAGCCAGGCCTAAACCCCAAAGTCACGCTACGAGATTGCGCCGGACATTTGCTTACTGCACAATGAGCGGGACAAAGCACATGCCGGTGAAGATTAAATCGTTCGAAATGTTAGTCGTATAAACATTTAAGGTGTGCTTATTAACGAATGAGTAGGTGGTGGTTACAACATCTTTAAACGAATGAGTAGAACTTACCAGCCATGTGCAGCACTCTGTCGCATCGCCGTTCCACCACACGTCGTAGAGGACAATTGGATCGAAATCCACGACATTCTCTGGGTTAAAGTTTTGCACTGCGGTGTGCCTGACAACCGCAGTGGTCATGTCCACTTCATATTCAACGAATACAAGCATCTCGAGCTTAACACAGTGCAACGCAGTTGTTCTCGCTTAGATGACAGCTGTGGCTATGGCCGTGGATTCTATGGATGCGCATTGGCATGCGACTTCGACTGCCACCACTGCATCACCCAAACCAAACCAAAACAGAAAAGAAAAATACTACTAAAGCAATGCCGTACAACAGTAGTGGGTGGAAGCATGAAGGAAGATGAAAAAAAAAACCTTTTTTTTTTCAAGTTGTTTCCTTCCTCCATGGGTGGAAGGTACAAAGTTGTACAGTTGTACAGATAAGAAATGTCGAGAACTGCATCAGGCTTAGGCATTCTTAAAATGACATCCCAACTCATGAGAGTAATTATGAATTCGACATCGATCGTTTGTGTGTTTTGTATACGTGGTCAATGAACACGATTGTTGGCGTTCATTCATTTTGCCCACCGCGTCATGTAGAGTGGCATGATCAAATTTCTCTGAGCGCAATAAAAAAATTTTCAGCGCACGCAAACTCGCACAACACAGACACAGATGCACATGCGCGCGGGCCGCGATTTTGTAGCGATTCCGTCTCCGATGATATTCCTTTTTGCACTTTTCGCGCTTTGTCAGGGGTCAGAGCGACGCCCCGCCCGCGTTATCAAAGCGATCAGGGCCGCGATTTTGTATCAAGGCATTATGACTTATTCTACTCTATTCTTATCATCCACCGCTCACGGCCGGCTGATCCCGTTGATAATGCGAGCGGACCGTCGCTCCGTCCACTGAAAAAGCACGATAAGCGCGTAAAGACATTATTACATTAAAGGCATCGCTACCAAATACCGGCCTAGCCGGCCATGAGCGGTGGATGATAAGAGGGGCATATGATCGAGCGGAAGGCATCGCTACAAAATCGTGGCCCTGCAGTAATCAAAAAGAGTTTTGGAAGTGAGCGTTTGCGTTGTAACTTCTCTGCCTGGGCATGCACGTTAGGTTTATCGCTCTGTCATGCATTGTCAAGCAGCTGACCGCGTCTATTAGCCTGGATAATATATATATACACGAAGGCCAAGAGCGCGCGGCCAATGCGGCTTACAGAAAAAAAAAGAAAAAAAAACATGCTTTTCATGCCGCAGCAATGCAGCACACGCATCGTTAACGTAGGAGCTGATCAATTACATATATGCACATGGATATTATTATGCAAAATGACACCGCCGAAACAAGGAAACCTTAAACAGCTTGTTTCTATTTAGAAACGGTGATCATGCATACAAACTAATTAACAAAAGACAGCACATTTCTGCCCAAGTAATAAATGAAGAGGAATTACAAGCTTAATTGTAATTGCACCGAAGCTGCATGTGACACATTGGGCGCTGAAATACAGATCATAAGCACAAGGCTTCTCAACAACCAGAATCACAACCGAAGCAGAGCATTATAGCGGGGATTAACTGGCCGCGGTGGGGCAGAACTCAGCATAGCAAGTTAGTGGTGGCTGGATATTTCTTTAATAGTTTTTTATTTACTAGTTGTAACAATTAACGTACCATTATTTCTTATTATATTGGAGTGCAGTTGCCGCGACACCACACGCCTCAAGAACACGGAAGCGGCAATGGGGACACCAAAACCACAATCCAGACTGGTCCATGGGTTGGGGCTCGCCGAGGCCCCTACTCATGGACCTACTTGCTTCCAACTTTGATCCCCCCGCTGCCCCTTGGGTGCCCTAGAGATGGTGTGCTGCCTGCTTTATATAATGTCAAGTGTTCTCCTAAGGCCTCTATTTGCCATTTACATATATGCCCTCTTGGAGCAGTACTTGTAAAAAAATCCAGTCTATTGTTGCGACGAAAAGAGCACCCCGCAACGAAAAAAGCTGCCCACGACTTCTGCAACGCTACTCAGATCCTTGCCGAGTAAATATAGCATAGGTACGACATGGTTTACTTAACGTGTAGATTGTGCGTGCCACTTCTAAGAATGTGCGCCACACGAAATTATGGTAGCATTGCCACTAAATATGCAATGACATCGATCATGGTTGACTCTATGGTAGGATCAGTTCACATGGCACAAAAATTCATCTAGCCATTTTCTTGTCTGGCATGTGTGTGTGCTTCTTAATTAATGAGCAAGCATGAGTAAAATTAAGATATAGTATCTCTCTCTATTGCAATATCCGAAAACCATCTTCTCCGCTGTTGTGTTTCTCTAGCTTGTTTATATCGCATCTTGTGCTAGCAAAATAAAACTTGCGAAGAAACAGAAACACAAAGCACATTTTCCCTTTCTCCATCCCATAAGCAAAAACATTTAATCAATCAATAAATCAATCAATGGTATATGCATGCATTCCTTGTTTCTTGATATGTATGCCTCTGCACTCCATGTCAGTTTTCTAAATACTTTATTTATAAGGTTATTTAAAATGAACAACTTATCAGTTCGTCATTTTTCTAAATGCTTTCACGGCTTTCCGCAACTTTACAAGCTTTCACGGCAACCGATGTACAATAACATCCTTGCGTATGAGGCATTTGGCTGTAATCACGCCAAACAAATAAATTAGAACATTTTTTTCGCATTTTTAGTGACATAATAACCTTTATAATCTAACCCGTTATAATTTTGACATTGGTCTAGCATTGTGTGATGTCGTCAGTAATACCGTGATTCTGATCACTAACGCGAGGCGAAGCGAAGCTTACTAAAGCTTACTAAAAGCTTGCAGTTGACGTGATCGCGACTAGGTATTGCTTACACCTTTATATTAATATAGTCTGTATAGTCACATTGGACTGCCCCGCAGTGTTCGCCCCAGTGAAAAATGTTGGCTTCGAACGTCGCAATGTCCAAAATCAGAGGAAGCATTATAGGCAGTACCTGCAGCCGGACTCGAACGTTCAAGTGCCACAGCAAACTCGAGAGTACATGCTGAAAAGACCAAGGTCATCCACTGCTGCAAGTCAGGTACGTGTCATTATTGTAAGTTTCAGTATTTCATACTGCGAATAACAAAAAGCAGCTACAAGTCTTACTGCGTGAGGTGCAAACTATGACGTGTCCAAGCCGCCAGTGTGCTTCCTGAGCCAAGAAACGCATGGTCTTGAGTGCTGCCTCGCGCATCGATGTGTCACGACGCGGAGAAAGCGGGAATTGTTTCGTGCTAGCACTCGATCGTGACGCGCACGTTTCTTCGGAGTGCAGTTACAACCAACGTTGCTTGCAACCAAGGATCACGAGGGTTGCAATGTGGGCTTTTTGGTAACGCATCTTGGAGGGTTTGTGGTAGCGCGATTTATTTTGGAAGGACGTGCCATAAAATTAATTGAACCATTCACGTGTAACAGCAACGATCTTAGCCTGGAACAATGCAACGTACAGGATCTACCATTGTAAGAGGGAACAATCGAGCACGTGACCAATGCTCCATGAGGTGCCATCTGCTGGTGCCTGGCACCCGCTTGGTGCAGAAAGCCACTGGCGCTCTGTGCTCCGTGTGTCGTCTGCTACTACCAAGCACTGGGCGGTGTAATTGCAGACAATGCATGGAGCGTACTGCCTCAGCCGCACTCTGTGCCTGTGCCGAGCGGGTGCCAGCAGATGGCACTTTACAGAACAACAGCCACACGCCTGCATGTTCCCTCTAATAGTGGTACCTAAGCTGACCTACGTCCTTGTGTCAACGCTGTTTCTATGTACAAGGCAGGGTATTTGCAAAAGGACACAGCCGGAGGTGGCTAATGGCAGAATAATAGCAGACTCCCTAGGGAGTGCATTTTATCAGGGTCCTGTTCATTACCCGAGATAGAGTTGGTAAACCTGCACCTTCCTGCACCATTATGAAGTTAGCACGTGACACATACACTGTCGCACCCATAATTCAATTTAATATATAGAGAGCAACACAGTCCTTTTTTGCGCTACATATTAATCAGTGAACTGGCTTTACGCAAGAGTGGTAATCTCACCGTTGCCTTCCTATGCCCTATGTATGTTACTTGTGAATGTGACACTTGTTTTGTAGTTGGTATCCCTAGAAGATAAAATTTCTTATTTGTTTGCTCTTTCAGATGAACCTGGAAAACCTGAACAGCCCTTCAACGAATGTCAGTAGTGTTTAATCGAGCGAGAATGAAGCTGATAATCTTAGGCACATCAACTCCAATTTTGCTTCAGAAATGTATGCTTGTGCAAGCACGAGTGCACATGTCAGCGACGTAGAAGACACTAACCAAGCTGCAAGTGAAATAGGCACTGCGTATGAATGTACAGTGAACTTCAGTTGCGATGAATTCAGTTCTGTCTTTGAGTTGAGTGATGATGGTTCGGAAGTGAATGGATGAAGGGCACAAGGGTGATGCAGACAGTGAACCAGAGAATGGTGCTGAAGAAAGTGAGCATGCAGTACACATACTTCACAAAGCTCTCGGAGGAGTACCTTCCAAACCAGAAAACAACAAGGGCACAGGCTATGCTGCTCATACTGGCATATGTTGTTATTTCAGGTCTTACGTGGGCACAACTACAAGGACTTCTCATTTTAATAAATGCTCTGTTTGGGGAGAAAGTTGTGCCATGCACTACATATGATATGAGGAGGCTGTGGAAAAACAGAAAAGCACTGAGGATCCATCTATACTGCCAGCCCTGTCATCAATAACTGGGAAGATACAATGATGCCAAAGACGAAGACACCATCAATTGTGCTTCTTGCAGCAGTGAGAAGCTGCAACATTTAATTATTACTGCAAGTTTTTTTCTGATATTTAATATTAAGCAGCAGCTTCTGGTACTGCTAAAACAGGTTGGCAGTACCTTGCTTTCTAATTTGCAGAAGATTGCATCTGCTCCTCATGTGTCAAGTGTTTTTGCTGACATCACGAATGGCATTTTCTACCGCAGTGTTAGAAAGCAGAGGAACATAACATGGAGCGACATCACTTTGACCATGAACACAGATGGAGCACCTGTGTTTGATACGAGCAAAAACTCCATATGGCCAATTCAAGTGATGATTAATGAACTTCCAGTTTTAACTCTGTGGCAAAATGTGCTAGCTTCAGGTGTGTTGTATTCAAATGCTCTCCCTGAAGCAATTTGTCGAAGAGATCAACAGCGTTCGAAAGCTAGTGTGGTCGCACACTGGAAGAACTGTTCAGACAGCAGTGCACGTTGTTGTCTGTTGTGTTGACTCCCCAGCAAGAGCAGCTATCCTAAACAGGAAGCAGTATAATGGGTACTTTGGATGCAGCTGGTGCTTGGAGCAAGGTATGCTTACAGATGGTAAGTGAGCTCAGTTAAAGAGCATTTTGCCATTAATTGTAATGGCTATTGCCAAGTCTATGAGAGAAGGAATGTGGGCTCTTTGCTTATGCATCCTGGTATTATTTGAATGTGATGTGCACACACTAAAGCACAGGCTGTCAAAAAAGCTTTATGTCTCAGGTTTCTCTGATTCGTGTTTTAGTGTATGTGCTGCAGATTTGAAGAATACCAAATAACTTGTCAAACCTATTCACTGGATTTTACATACACTGGAAAGTTTGTAGTCATTAACAATTAAAGCTATCCAATTACTGCTTTTTGTTTTAATTGTTTGGTGCATCAGAAGTTTTCGTTGACCATGCCTGATGTATTTTTATGTTGACTGCATACTTTCCACACTATTTCATGATGCAATTATGTCATCACTTTCAGTGGCCTGCCATTTAATTGTTTTAACATTTGTTGGAAATCTGACAAAACATGTAATACCTTAATGATATCGTGTTTGGCATTGGCAGACAGCAGCCTATGATCATAGTTAAGTGGGGTCTGCCTGGATGTAACGACACAGATTTGTGCAGAAAGTGCCCCTAGCTAGCAGCTGATACTGTATAAGAAGCGCAGAATTAGCTCTTGCACTTTCCAGTTTGGCCAACTGCTGTATTTCCGAATCTAGGAAACAGCAATACAAAGCTGAAAACCAGGAAAACTATTTGAAGCACTATTAATTATGGCAGTTTAGCTCACGCGCATCACTTTTTAGTGCAATTTTTTCTATCGCTGAAAAACTTGCAAGAAAAGTTTCTGCTGTATGGTGGGAAGGGAAAAAAAGGGAAACAGTGATTTTAGTGTCGCCACGAGGTGAGTGATGTTGATAAAGACGTGTGAATTCAGGATACAGTACACACAGCTGCATTGCACTAACTTGTTTTTCATTCTTCTTGGAATTTGACAGTTTGCATTTCTTTTACCATTCAGATGTGTCGTTTCTAAGTAGCATTTGGCCCAAGGCACAGAAGCTGACCTCTTAGTTGCTCGTGTAACAGAAACTGCATGGCAATGCCGCTATAGACCTTGCGTGCACCATATTGGCTCATATGTGTCGGCATGTGCCGACACATATGACCACGACCAAAAGAACGTTGTTCTTTTGGTCTGGTTCCGATAAAGACGTTGACTTCTGGCTGTCTCTGTTGTCTCGCCCGCAACAATATTATAGGACTGTACCCGTCACAAAGCTGAAATAACCTGACTAGGACTGTCCAAGACGTGCGGTATTCGTGAGCCATGCGAAACACCACTTGCACTGGAGTGATTGTGTTTGTTGAAAATTGAAATTATTTTAATAAATGCTCACGAGCCACTCGAAACATTACAGTGCACTGATGTTGACATTGTAATTCACACCTCAGTTAAGTGTAGTTCAGGATGTCGTGCAACTGTAAGTTTCAAAGAAACTTGTCAGAATCACAAATGGAAAAAAATAGCAAGCGTTCATTTCCTTGCATAAAAATGCATAATGTAGTTAATGATATTTTACTTCAACAGTAGCTATACTTCAAGAAAATCTGGCAAAATAGGCTGTGATAAAATGCTGCTCATGTTAGTTGTTTTGTGGCATATATGCGCAAGAAAAAAATATGTGTACTTCGTTTCTAGCTGGTATCTGAAATTTCTCTTTCCGCTGCCCTTTTTGTCGCGGTAAAAGATGAACCCTAGGAATGTTAGGAATATTTTGCATTGCTCATGCAAACTGCAGGTCTTGGACAGTCCTAGGCAGGTTCTTTCTCTTTGCGGCGGGTGCAGTCTTGCAACATGGCGTCTTTTCCCCACTTGTGCTGTGCTGTCGAGAGATGCCATCAATTTTGCATGAGGGCCATTTGTGAAATGTTTGACTACTGGAAGTGTTTTAAAACCTTGCATATTTTCACTGCAGTGTCCATCTGAACATTCTAAATGCAGATATCATCCTGATGTTTAGTACAATTGATGCTTTGGCTGCAGACACAATGAAGTACCCTTTCAACAGCCAGAATGCACCTGACAGGACACACAGTGGTGGGCTCAAAGGAATGGTTCAAACAGCTCAGCTTAAGGAACCTGTTTGTGGCATCAAGGGACCATCAACTCTTATCAAGTTGCAAGGCCTTGATCTTGTTTGAGGGCTGCCACCTGACTATATGCATTGTGTTTGGGAAGGCATGACAAAGAAAGTGATTGAATTGTGGCTATCATGTACTGGTTCTTCGTGGTACATAGGCAGGCACTTGAAGTTTAATTGTGGATGCAAGATTACGTTCAGTAAGGCCACCCATAATTTTGTCAAGGTCGGGACGGCCCTTGTCAGATCGGTCATATTGGAAGGCTGCTGAATGGCGCTCTCGGCTTTTATTGTAGTATTGTCTGTCATGATGCATACTTCCTCGAGCATACGTGGCGCATTTTGTGCTACTTACACAAGCAGTCTTTTTTTGTTGAAAGATATTGTCACAGAAGCTCAAATCTGTGCCGCTGAAAACTTGCTCTTAGCATTTGTTCAGCAGACTGCAAAGCTGTACGGAGAAAGTGCAATGACATTTAACATGCATTAGTTGTTGCATCTTTCAAAGTGCGCACAGATGTTTTATCCCTCTTTGGGGTACCTCAACATTTCCATTTGAAGATGGCATTGGTAAGGCACTCCAGCTTGAAACAGCTGCCAAGCATGTGCCTGTTCAAATTGCTGAACGGTGCATCATGCACCAGGCCCACCGGACTGCTTCAGCACAAGTGGAACTTTCGCCTTGTCTGTTGTCTGCAAAGAAAGAGCTGGAGAACACGTTTAAGAGGTGCTTTCAAACATGTGCTCTTGGACAAGCACGACCAATTCATGATATTTCACAAAATGTGAAAAGGCTTTTCGTATCATGATTTGGTACCCTCCCACAAATGTGCAAGTATTTGAGGTGCCAGGTTGGCCCGATTGTCTTCACAGTTCTGAGTACTCTGTTCCAAGAAAAACGTGCTCTTCCTATGTAAAAATGTCCGATGGCATGTACTGTTATATCTCAGCCATTTATGTTGTTTCGGGTACTATGTATTTTCACTGCCAGGAGCTGCTCACTGCACCCGGTGCATTTGATGTGCCGCCGTCATCCGCCTCCTATCTGAGAACCACGTCTTGTATTGTGTTGGCGATATAACATTGCAGTGTGTTTTCTGTTGGCAACGTATCATATTTGTGTGAGTTACTTAATAAGGTGGAAAAGAACTAATCGGAATTTGAATGTTTATTTCATATTTCAAGATTGCAGGCACAATTGACTCTGGAAAGTGAGTTATAGAGTCAATATTAAGGTAGAGTAGTTGTATTTATGAATTCTGAATTGTGTCATCCGTCGAACTGCAGCAGGCTGCTATAATTTAACCGTATGTACTTTCTTCAAAATATAGGCTTGTAACTGAAAAATTATGATTCATCTTTCTGGGGCAACTGCTTTATGTCTAAGCGAAGTGCATGGCTATCACCAAAAGTGTTGCAGTGGACTGAAGCTCAAATTAATTCATCAAGTCATGAAGACTAATGCATCAGTTGATCTAATTCTGTTGGTGAGCGCATGAGAGGTGCTCAAGTCAAGCTTGGACTTTTTATTTTTTAGGATTATGAAACATGTTTACATGCATGGAAGTGATCCCATTTTTCGAGGTAATCCCTTTTCATTTTGGCAGTACAAGGATGCCAGCAGCGTAGAAAGATTTCTTTTATGTTGCAGCCAT
The DNA here is from genome assembly GCF_013339745.2 of Dermacentor silvarum. Classification (NCBI taxonomy): domain Eukaryota; kingdom Metazoa; phylum Arthropoda; class Arachnida; order Ixodida; family Ixodidae; genus Dermacentor; species Dermacentor silvarum. Next base: position 202,735,763 of record NC_051157.2, on the reverse strand, counting down.
GCATGGACAGCCTACTGTATTTCATTATCCTAGTGGCCCAAAGAAATGAGTCTTGGAGTGAAGTTGGGCTTTTATAGCAGATGCGGCAGCACCTCTCATCCAAGATTATTTGTAAAGTGCCCATTGTGTGGTGCACTGTATGTGCACACATATTTTCCTGGATGAAGAGAACCCCCATGGTATTTAAGCAGGGTCATTTCTTCCTAAGTGCACTGTCTACACGTTGGAGAACCTCACAGCTGTACTTGCTCACTACTCGTGTACTTGCTCAGCTAGTCTCACTACTAGGGAGGAAATCAAGATGATGCTACATCTATCCACTCAAAAACCCATGACCATGAGTTCGCCTGCCGATCGAGTTGCTCGAAACTTCTTGTAATGGGAAGCTTCCATATGTGTTCATTGTTTAGGCAAGTGTAACTTTTATAAATGATTCATCCACATCTTGTCATAGGTGATGACCTGGCAAATAAACCTGTCACAAAACCTTTCCTGTCACAACATTCTTCAAGCTTTAGGCTAGTTTGCAGTCTACTGTGCCAATCGAAGACTGCCAGTTGTCTTGAAATCCAGTATTCACTGACATTTCGGAACATCAGGTGTTTGTGAATGATAGTATTCAGTGTCCCTTAAGAGAGATACATCTGTTCCACAGTTGAAGCATCAGTTGGTGGTTTTCAAGGATTTGACACTTCACTTCACAGATCCTCACGGGATTCTTGGAACTTGACTCGGGCTGGGGTCGCTTCCCGTTTCTGCTGCACTGGTGAAGCTTCCTCCAACTGAGGAGCGGTGGTGCATTGCTTGTACACACTTCCCTCCCTTCTCGGATGGAGTCGCCGTAGTGATTTCGAGGGCGTCATTTTCCCACTGTGGTCATGACGCTGCAGTCGTGTTCCGCTCTGTATCCACAATTGCAGGGTAAGGGACAGTACCGATGTCTAGCTCGGTCACTGGTGTTCCAGCTTCCTGAGAGGCTCCAGTGTGCCTGAGCGGCTTCCAATGACGTGGGGTTATCTGCTCGTATCCCAAATATACATGGGAGTGGCACGCTGCTCATGGTTAGCGTACAGCTGTTATCCTATATCGCTCAATCTTCTATGTTGTGTCTCAAAGTGCTGGGCTTGATGTGATCGCATTGTTGTCGTACTAACCTGTTAGGACCTTTAATGAGCCCCAATCTGTGCCCTAGCTTTCTCAAAACTGTTCCCTCTGTCCAGATAGGGTTCTCTCCGAAGTTTCAAAAGAAAACTGCTTGTCCGACGGTGAGTGCTCTCTACACTGTGTCCCAGTGGCAGTTTGTATAGGTTTTGTTCTTGCTTTGGGCTGAATGTGCAGCTGGCGTTTGACCGCAGTGTGAAAGGAACGGTGTGAAAGGGTTAAGTGGCCTTAGCTCTTGCATTGTGTCTACTGGTTGCTCTACTCATTGGTTGCTAACCACGTGCCACTTGTGCTCTCAGCCTTGGCAAAGACAGAATAGCTTTGTTGCATTGGTGGACAAAAGCAGCTGCTTGACAGAAAATTCAAGATGCCTCTTGTCAGTTTTGTTGCTGTTGTGGTATGAAAGGTTAATAGGTCATGACTGGATGCTGTGTAAATGACAGTGAGGGAGAATATTAAAAAATAAATATTAAGAAAATAGTACTGCTTCATTTTTGTAACATGCATTTGTGAGCATCGACTTGCTTAGAACATGCATGGCAGAAAACCAAGAGGGTTGACTCCTATTAGAAGCGTTTGTAGTGTTAGAAAGGGGACTGTAGCAGCGATCTAAATTCACTTCTGTTAGTCAGTTATTTTAATGTTCGCTTCCTGTATACTACACATTTTTTTTGGTTTGTTTTTTCATGGTGCCGTCAACCGTATCTTGCACACTAGCACAAAGGGAACTTTTATTGCAAGTATGTATGGTTGTAATACTAAGTCATGCAAGTCTTAGCACTGTGATTCACTTGGTGGCTATTGTGCACAGTGCTAGGAAGTGACATTGTCATTTTACAAGCACTTTTTTCCTATGCATTTGCTTTTGTGCAATGTGGTCAAACTTTTGCATGTCTGTAATGAACGAGGAACATGCATGGCATAAATCTATGCTGTTCCAGCAGCAAACATTTGGGCAGTGTTGTGTGAGGCTTTCTACAGCTGCTTCTACGTGTTGCAGTCTTGTACATTGAGACCCTGGTGTAATTAACCTATGATACAACAATAAAGTGATTGATTTATTATATGATAAAAAATGAAATTAGATTTGTATTCATTCTTACAAGAGGGGGAATATCCATACACAAAAAAAGATATGTGTAAAATAGCTTGAATGCGCTGCCACCGTACACGCAGACTGGGCACGAGAGCTACGCACGAAGTCAAAATTAAGCATAATACAATCTCCCTGCGGTGATCGACTTGCACCGAACGAAACATTGATACGCTTCCGATAACATCGAGCGCGCATACGATCAGCTGTTTTAGCTGAGCGCTTGCTGTCCGCCCCGCTCAGACCGGCATATGCTAGCAAATGCCACACAACCGCTTAGCGGGGACGATATAATCGCGCTTGCGCACGACGCTCATACCGGCAGCGGAACGAAGACCGCATCCCTCGCTCCGCTACAAAGCCGACTGAGCGGAGCGTGATAGCGGTGACTACTTGGCCTCGTCGTCGTTTTGCAGCCGAGTTGATAGCGCGTCGCTCGCGTCTCGGCAAGACGCGCTTATCAAATGCGAAATCTACGCAGTTCTCTGCAGTATCTCGGAGCATGAAATCTGAGCGGCGCGGAGCGTAAACAGCGTTCTTCTAAAACTGTCTATATAGTCTGTACCGGTGCTCGCATGTAGTTGCAGCGCGCAGCTTCAGAAATACGCCGGCATGTAGGCCAACTGAGAAGGCAACTTCGGTCATGTGCGCATGCACCCGTAGTAGACTCGCTCTTGCCTTCACGCAGCTGACACGCGTGGACGACTGTTTGCAGCGTTTACAAATAATGCCGGAGCCATGCAGAAGAGAGGGCTTCCTTGGCAACTCATCGCGACGTCTTTCCTACTTCATTGATGGCTCACCATACCAATCTACTTGCATCGATCTTTCATGAAGATACACTTTATCGAATACCTGTGGTTTGGTGTCGCCTCGTGCCTTCATAAATGCGTGCATTAGCTAACATGCGTCGACGCCGCGACGCATTTCGCAGTGCCCATCTAATCGCGGGCGCCATATTGGGGCTCCGTCGTTAGTGTCGATCTGCTAGTCAATCGTGCACACAGCATTGCTGTCGGTGTTGTATGGCAGCAAACAGGCTTGCTGTCGTTGCAAACAGCATTGCTGTCGATGTCGGAAGGCAGCAAACAGGAATGCTGTCGTTGCAAACAGCATTGCTGTCGGTGTCGGAAGGCAGCAAACAGGCATGCTGTCGTTGCAAACAGCATTGCTGTCGGTGTCGGAAGTCAGCAAACAGGCATGCTGTCGTTGCAAACAGTATTGCTGTCGGTGTCGGAAGGCTGCAAACAGACATGCTGTCGTTGCAAACAGCATTGCTGTCGGTGTCGGAAGGCAGCAAACAGGAATTCTGTCGTTGCAAACAAGAATCTTGTCGTTGCCGACAAGAATGCTGTCGTTCCGACAAGAACGCTTTGACGGATTTTTTGACTGGGATATTACAAAAACTGTACAACAACGTTAAGAACAAACAAGATGAGAAGCTATACCATTCTTGCAAAAATGAATAGTGCGAATAACTTCATGTATATCAATTTTACGGATACTTTGGTAATTTGGTGTGTGTACATACTTTACAAACAGCTCAAACAAAGATGAGAACGGTGAAATAAGGTAGCAACACAAACTAATGCTGACTCAACTAGAAGTTTGTTCGTGACGACAAAGATATTAAGCACACTGGCCAACTTGACAAAGAAATAGCCATGCATGCGTGGCAGACAGCCCGGTGCGACAAAAAAAGGAACGAAAGACGTGTTTTGTAGTATAAATATGCAGGTAAAAAAGTGAAAGATGTCCTACAAGTGATACCACCAAACAAGGAGAGCTCTTTCAAAAATCACAACTCTTTCCCATTAAGAGCAACAGATAGCTTCTACATTTGTCTTCTTTGCAATCAATAAATAAGGCTTCCATTATTTCTCTTGTGTTCTGGTCTTTGTGATGAAACAATTGTTCGTTCTACCCCTTACAGCAGAAAACACAATTTTGTTTTATCACAAAGGCCACGCATACATGGTTTCTCATCTTTGTCAAGTTCCAATGTGTTTACAACCTGTCTTCAAGAATAAACTTCTAGTTCAGTCGGCGCTTGTATGTGTTACAACTTATTTCATTATCCTCGTCTGTGCTGCTGTTTCAAGTACGCATGTACCACTTGGTTAGGCTGATAAACATTCTCACAAGAAAAATGACCGCGTATCTGCGTGCTTCGCTGCAAATGTCGTCGAAAGACGATAGTCTTTTCTGCCGGCCGTACTACATGAGTGCTGGTATGATCCGCGGCCACCCGTGATGCTGTTCTCGTACCATTTCCGTCCTGGCATGATAAATGCAATGGAGGTTTGTTTGAACAGATTTCATTTTACCGCATTATCACTGCTGGCATGCCATGTGTTCGTACCTCCACGATATGTCAGCAATGTTTCGGTCGCGTGTGGTATACTGTATAGCATGATAGTTTGCAAAGAAGAACCATTTGTGAGACAAGAATGTATTTTATTGCGTGGAAGGGTCAATGGCTGTGCGCATGTACTACTGGTGCGCCGAAGTAGACGCCTTCCCGTCTCCGGTGACGCCAGGGTGTGAGGCACGATCACGTTCCACAGTGGCACTGGTACCACTGGCACACTGAGTGTCACCATGACATCCCTCGTCGTCCGACGGATTGGCAACCAAGCAGAGCAGAGGTCTGTGTACGCTGAAGTAGGAGGCGTACTTCAGTACTTCCATGTTCTTTAGCCCGCGTTGGAAGACGTGGTCGAGAGCCGTTCCAAACCGGGTTGTAGGCACTTCGCTTTCGCTTGCCAAGCTCATGCCGAAGAGGTCACGCATGAAGTTTGGTAGCCATTGGTTTTGGCCATTACGCAAGTTGACGTTGAAATCGCCAGTGATTATCATTGGCATGTCCGCAAGCGTGCGGTGGGTGCCCTCGAAATGTTGTTTCTGAGCAGGCAGCTTCGAATGGGCCCAAAGGCGCGTTCGGAGGAACGCCTTGATGGCCTCGTGAGTGTGGCCGGGCGACAGATACACAGCTACCACTAGCAGTGGCGTGCGCTCTAGGCGCATGTAAACTGCGCAGATGTCACCTATATGGCGAGCATCAACACTAGGATCCATAGAGTTGTCAAAGATTAGGTCGGCGCGCGTCGTGCAGAGGGCAATGTGTCCCATTTCTTGGATGTAGATGGCGACGCCTGCGGCACGCTGAGCTCCCCGCTTCTCGTGCGCCACGCACCTATGGGCGCTGGAGTTTGAGGTATAGTAGCGGCGCCTGGTGGCGGCGAAAAGCGTCATCTGGGTAGTACCAGCTTGGATAGTATTGAGCCCTGCCTGTGGCGAAGCACGTTTCTAGCCCGCGATTTGCGTCGATTCGCACTTTTTTCTGCCCTGTTTCGAGTGCGAAAAGGCTCGTCACTTCTCACAGACCATGGCGACCAGGCTGCGAGCTGGCCGCAGCCTATAGTTATACGAAAACGGACTCTCCGTGTGCCGTGGGACGTAATGCTGGAAGCAGAAGACATCGGCGACGCCGATCCGGAGAGACCTAGCTCAGCCTCGAAAAAGTGTCACCGTCGTTACTGCTGCGTCGTGGGCTGCCATGAACAAGAAGGCCTGAATCCCAACATCAGATTCTACCGTTTTCCTTCAAGGCCTCACGAAGTGGAGCGTCGGGCGCGCTGGATAACTGCAGTTCGTTCGTTGCGCTGGGTAAGCGAAATGGAAGACCGACATAGCAGCAGGCATGGCTGGTGATTCACGATTCGAGACCCGGCCACAGCGACCATTAACAATTCGACCGGTGCGAAGTGGTGAAGTGACCAGGTGTGTGCAAATGACCCCAAATGGTCGGGCTGATTCGGTGACAATTCACTACCCCACTACGAGCAGCACAGGTTAGAGAGTTGAATGTGCTCATCCTTGACCTCAAGCCAACACGTTGAGGCAGCACAGCAAGATAGTATTGATTACAGCACATCGTTGTTCGAGCGCTGTCATTAAAAGCTACATCAAGCGAGCAGCGCACGAGCTCGCGCTGCAGCGTGATTCGCACGTACGTACGTTACTGCGAAATTAGATGCATTGCATCAGTTATTTATCAATTGCTAGAGGGACAGATGGCCGCTACTACAGCGCAGGAATTATTACTTGTCTAGCGGCATGCAGTAAAGAAAGATTGCAGGAGGGCCGCCGTTTCACGGCATGTCGAAAGACCGATGCCGTCGCGGCACGTTCGATCGTGCGCTCGAGCAGTTCGTACACCGCGGCATGCTGAAAGACCGCTGCCGTCGCGGCGCGTACCGTCGTGCGCTCGAGCAGTTCCGTACACATGTCTGCTTATCGCTGCTGTGAATTCATTTATAGAAAGCATTTCCTCGCGTTTGTGCGCCTGAATCTAGCAGCGTGCAAACCTTACCTGAAGTTCAATTCAACTTCACACGTGCGTGACTCGCTTCACTTGCGATTGACACCGCGCTAAAACTTCGCCGTTTATTTCTTGAACGGCGTACACGTATTCGGCGTTGCATAATTTCTTGCCTTTACGCAGCATGCCACCCATGGAAAAATCTTCGGCGCCCGATATTCGCTGCAAGCCGTGGTACAACACAACCGAAAGTGGCGGGTCCATATTGTAAACGTGCTTCCCGAAGCAGACGACCGAGCTTGGTACTACCCAGTTTCGGATTGAGGGCGCTTTTTAGCACCATTTTTGCAGCGACCCCTGGGCAAGGCAAGAGCCCCATAGCCCGGTATTCGACGTCGACTGTGCGCGCAGTCCAAGTTTCGCACAAGATAAGCAGATGTGCTCTTATGAGTACGTTGTCGCCGGTAACATCCAGGTGGTGTGCGTTGAGGCTCTGTACATTGAGCATAGCCACGGACAGCTGGCCCGTAGCATCAGCTTTGTCCATGAACTCCCGAGCTCGCATACAGACGGTGGGTAGTTTATGGTTGCGGAGCCGACGCATCTCGTCACGCAGTGACCGGTCTTCTGCCCCACGCGTGTGGTAGAAGCGGAAGTCATTGTGTTTGTGAGGAAGAGGCCGTCGAGGCTGGTGGCCCGTGAGAATGCAACGTACACAAGGTGAAGTGGGTGGGCCTTGTCATATGAGTACACCACCTCGCCGTAAGTCGCGCCCTTAGATTTATGTATTGTTATTGCGCTCGCATGGACAAGGGGGAAGTGGGTGCGCTTGCATGCGACGCCGGTGCGTTTGCAGAGGGTCACATTGATGGAGCGTCGCCCGATGGGCACCCAATCTGCGCTGATACCTGAGAATGCGGCCCTCACTGGGGCCACTTTGAGCCTTGCCAATCGGCCAGCCGTCTCGAATGGGAAGTCAAGCCAGAGGCGTTCCACCTTGTTTCCTTCCGTGTCGTGCTGTATGTAGCGTAGCAAGCCAATGGCACCGTTCACCAGTCCGTCCGTAACGTCCACGTTGGCCGTAAGCATATACGGTTTACCGACGCAGAGAGAGATGCGTGCGGGAACACCACCTGTGTCGCACAGTTTCATGGTCGCGAGGTTCGCCTTGGCGTTGTACTGATTCTGCGATTTGTGGCCGATTATGATTTAGTCCGCATTTGACACCACCACGCTTGCGTATCCAGTGACCAGGGAACTGTTGTACGCATCGGCGTCGTTATTAGAGTAAAACAACCGGACCCCACCAGGGCACACATTTTGTGCGACAGCTGTGGTCACGAAACGCGACTGCAGCATGCGTACGTCCTCTTCGTCTAGTGGATCGCCATCGCCAATCTTGGTAAGCAGGGAGGAGAAGACCTCTTTCTGGCGCATTACCTGCACAAGTGGATGGTAGTCGGAAGTGCTGCCACGGCATGTCGGTTTGCATGCGGACCTGCTTCTTACTGGTCTTGTATATTTCTGTGGCTCTAACAGGTGGCAGCTGGCGAAGGTCACCACAAAGCAGCACGTCCATTCCTCCAAAGGGCTCGTCGAAGCGGTACTTGATCTGGCGCATGCGGCTATCGACCTTGGCGAGTAGCTCCGAGCCCATCATGCTCACCTCATCGATTACTAGGAGGCGAACGTTAGCAAATTTTATTATTTTATTTATACAATACTGCAGGCCTCGGCGTGGCCCAAGCAGGAGCGGCATACAATGATAAAAAGAGATAATACCAATTCCAGACGTAAATTAAGAGTGCGCAGAATACCAATCCAATCCATCAGCTGCGAGTAGAAAGCACGGAAAAGAACACTTGCTCGTGTAATGAAGAAATTTCCAAAACAAATAAAGAACATGTTTATAAATGAATCAATACAATTTAAGCGAAGTAAAAGAACAATAACGCAAGGATCAACTTCAGCAATCAATTCACAAGAGAGCAACATGTCAATAATTGAGATTGTCAAGGGAATCAATACTGGTTAGTAGCGACTGAGGTAAATTGTTCCAATCCGTAATAGTGCGTGGGAAAAAAGAATACTTAAAGACGTTAGTTCTGGCATTATAGGGAGTTAAAAAGTCAGCGTGGCGATGCCGTGTTCGGCGTGCAACCATTGGCGTTACATAAGGCTCTGGGGTGAGGGAAAGGAGGTTATTTTTAAGAAGAAAAAGAAATTTTAACCGCTGGATTTTTCTTCTCATTTCCAGTGTTTGGATACCATGTTCTTTAATTAGTGCTGTCGGGGAATCAGTCATGCGGTACTTTGAGAAAATAAATGTGATTGCTTTACGCTGAATTCTTTCTAGTGCATCAATGTTAGTTTTGGTGTAAGGGTCCCATACTATGCATGCATACTCTAGTTTTGGTCTTATTAGTGATGTGTAGGCTAAAAGTTTAGTTTCAACGGGAGCTAGCTTTAAATTATGACGTAGCAGACAAAGTTTACGAAAGGCTGAGTCACATACGTTAGTAATGTGAGTATTCCAGTTTAGGCTATTTGTTATTGTGACGCCAAGATAATAAATTATATTCCCTCACCTCTGTTAGCGGTACAGATCCTAGGGCATAAGGAAAAGATAGGCTATTTATTTTTTTAGTTATTTTCATGTACACTGACTTGTTAGCGTTTAGTTCCATATTCCAGCGACTGCACCAACAAAGAAGATTTTGAAGGTTATTGTTCAGGGTTATCTGATCACCTCGGCTGGTTACTTCACGAAACAGCACACAATCATCAGCGAATAATTTTATTTGAACGGGTTCAGTGATTACGCTGGTAATATCATTAATATATATTAAAAACAATAAAGGCCCTAGAACGCTACCCTGAGGGACACCTAGGTAACTGGCAGTTCACGGGAATTGTAAGTGTCAATGCTTACAAACTGTTGTCTGTTCCTTAGGTACGCTGAAACGCAATTAATAATGAAACAAGGAAGGTTAATTAATCGAAGTTTTTCAATCAATTTTGAGTGCGCAACAAGGTCAAATGCTTTCCTGAAGTCTAAAAATATTACATCTACCTGGCCGGATTTGTCTAAAATACTCGCAAAAGAATGGATCACCGATGTTAATTGGGTGACAGTGGAAAAACCCTTTCGAAAACCATGCTGCGAAGGTGAAAGAACGTTGTTATCATTTAGGAATTTAGTAATGAAGTTAGCTATGATGTGTTCTAGCATCTTACAGCACGATGACGTTAGCGATATTGGGCGATAGTTACTTATCAGTGTTAGGTCACCCTTCTTCGGTACTGGCACTACACGTGCAGTTCGCCAGTCAGTAGGAAGGGTTGCTGTGGATAATGATGCACGAAAAATAATAACAAGAGACAGGGACATCATTTCTGCGTATCGACTCAGAAAAACGGTGGGTATGTTGTCGGGACCAGGGGTAGATTTGGTTTTCAAGTTAAGGAGCATGGAAACTACGCCAGGTACAGATACAAGCTCCGGGTTCACACCGGACAATGAAGAAGAAGGAAGCGCAGGGTCATTTGTATTGGTAAAGACACTGTGGAAGTATGCGTTGAAATGTTCCGCAATACTTTGCTTTTCGACGATAAGAATGCGAGTGTGAACGTGTTGAGGTCGCTGTGGCACAGTCCTTCGTCGGCATTCATGTTGATCTTGAGCGCTGAGTGCAGAGTGACACCGCCGATGGCAGCCGCGGCTTTTCCCGTTGTCGCGGTGGCCACGTAAGCGTTGTGTTTACTCTCTGGCGTGGCGTAAATGCGGTTGAACGTTTCCATGAGCGCAAGTGTAGTTAGTGAAGGTCTTGCCACAGCCCGCAGGTCCCGTCATGAAGACTCGCATGGGGTTGCGATTGGGCAGCATGAGGTTGTGGTAAGACTCGATGACAATTTCGCGCTGTTCGGCGTTCGTGAGCCTCATCATTGCGTTGTAGTCGGCTGCCGACATGACGTCCTCACGCACCTTGACCGCAGCGCACTGCCGTGGTGGCAAGGCCATAGTTGCAACATCCGAGAAGTCGTTTACCACAGCCAGAGGGAGCTCACCACGTGTCGCGTCAGCGTCATTGTCCACACCTACCACCACCGGCTCCGAGGTGCCCTCGCCGTACGGGGGCTGCTCGCACCGTTCACAGAGTATATCGCGGTACATGTCGTCCAACTGATCCGCCGACGCACCCTTTTCGTAGCCCTTGCAGTGCTCGACGATGGAATGCAGGTGCTCCTCGTAGAGCTCAACGTACCGACGTCGGTCGAGGATGTCGACCTCCCGTTGGAAAGGTACGTACAGGAGCACCATCTCTCTCTTGTAGTTGTCTTCGTCGTCAGGGCGGTATGCCCGGTAGCGTATCACGCGTGGTAGCGTTCGGCGACGGTAGTTGCTTTTGGAGCCTGTGTAGGAAGAGACAAATTCGGCAAGGTGTACATGCCGCAGGCTCTCTGGGCGATCCTCGTACTTCTGTATAGCAATAAGCTTCCATACGTCGGTCGAGTCGGCGGCCACATTCTGGGCGTCCATATCGGCGACGGATTTCCGCACAGGTGTACGTTCCGCCGGTGGCATAGTCGGTGTGAAGGTGACCTTACGGCTCGCCTCAGACATCGCGAGACGAAAGATGGTCCAAGCTGCTTCCTGGCTGCTCATCTCGACTGCGTCGAGCACCTTGACGCCGAGGCGACGAAGCAGGTTGTTAATGTCTAAGTCGGGGTTGTCCGCCTTCATCTGTACGAGCGCCCTATGCAAATTTGAAATTCCACGATTTGACTTATTGACGTAGTCGACGACGTACGCAGCGCACGAGTAGGGGTCGACCACAACCTGCCAATCCATATTGGAGTCCAAGACGGATGCAATCCATGGGTTGAATCCATTGACCCACTTTTCGTGTACGTGCCTTCGCAGAAAAGCGGTTGGACGCTTAATGCCCGCTTGGACAACGCTTAAGTAGTGCGACTCATTGACGATGCCGTTATGGCCCTAGAAATCTTGTATAGAGTAGTACTGGACGGTTGCGAGCCTTTGGTGCATTTCGTGGAACTTCATGTTGTGTGCTACTACTTCTGAGCGGTTGGTGTCGTTCTTCAACGTAGGCGTCAGCACCCGCGTCTCGATCATCGGCCAGAAGGGGGCACCGAATCGGCACTGTGTCTTGGTTGGCTCTCGCTTGTAGCAGGTGTGTGTGTGCTGGTGAAGTTGACAACGCTCGCGACGAAGCAAAGACGTGTCCAGTGAAACCAGGAAGTCGACCATCTCAGTAGTTTCGGGCATGTCGTCGGAGAGGTCCTCGGTGGATGCATCCTCAAGCCAGAGCAGTATGTGGGCATGAGCGCTTCCCCGCTGCTGGAATTCAATCCTCTTGAAGTAGTCAAGCACCCGGTACCGGCCGAATGGCGAGGCTTTACGACTCTGTAGGATGTTCATGATGACACGAACAAGCTTGTCGAAGTGAAGCGCACAAGCGACGGGATCATTATTCACAAGCTCGGCGCGGTAAAGTGGATGCATTCAGTCCACATCTACGTCAAGCAGTGGTTGGTCTCGCTTAAGTCTCTCTAGTAACGAAAGCAACCGAGGCCAATGCAGCTCAGAGGCACTGAGCGTGAGGAAGATGGTCGGTTTGCCAAGTTGGCGAATCATGGCGAACACGTCCCGTTTCCCCTGCGCCCAGTAGTAAATGGAGTTTGGTATGCCGCGAAGGAATGCGAGGTCGTGCTGCACGCACTGCTCGAGGAAGTTCTTGTCGTCCATCATGCGGCGCGTGACGTCCGGCGCATTCGCCACGTTGCGGAAAGTAACCGAGAGCCCCTGTGAGATGCGCAGGCGCATGATCTTGGCAGCCATGTAGAGGACATGCGAAGGAACGACACCGCGTCGGTCCCGGCGGCGCGCTTCACTAGTGGCGTGGTCGAATGGCGTGGCGCGCACTTCGGGGTCGATGCGGCGCGGCTCACCCATGTAAATCAAAAAAAATTATGGGGTTTTACGTGCCAAAACCAGTTCTGATTATGAGGCACGCCGTAGTGGGGGACTCCGGAAATTTGGACCACCTGGGGTTCTTTAACGTGCACCTAAATCTAAGTACACAGGGTGTTTTCGCATTTCGCCCCCATCGAAATGCGGCCGCCGTGGCCGGGATTCGATCCCGCGACCTCGTGCTCAGCAGCCCAACACCATAGCCACTGAGCAACCACGGCGGGTACCCATGTAAATCTGAGGGAATGACAGTTCTTCAGAGTGGTCGTCGAAGATCAGGCTGGCTGGGCGAATTCCCTCGCCTGGCGCGATATTGAGGTAGCGCTGCTCATCCCACACTAAGGTTTCTTGGTTTGCGGTAATGGCGAGCGCCGCATCTACAGGATCATGCACGTTTATGCAATCGGGGTCAAGCACCTCAATCTCGTCACGCTCGTTCTCAATCTCAGTCATACATTGTTGTAAGAGCTCCTCGTCCACTGTTATACCGTAGTAGCGGTACAGGGTACTGTCGCACAGCACCCGCAGCCACGCACGGATTTGGGAGCGGGTCACCGTGCCGTGCATGTACACGGTCTTGCTCGCGAGGCGGCGCTTGAGGTTAACGTTGATCGCGTGGTCATCGTGAACCGTACGTGGTAGAGCATAAACCATATCCGGCACGCTGACGGGCATGTTTACCACTTGGCCCACGATTCCAAACTGTCCCCCGGCGTACTGAAGACGCCTCACTCGCATGAACGGCACTCGTGGCGACACCATGCGCTCACTAATTTGGTTTAACGGCTGGAGGTGACTGGGGATGTCAGGGTAGCAGAAGCCATGGCTACGGGACAAACGGGGCACGCGATTGCTGTTGAGGCTAGTACGGCACGTAGAACACAGTAGAAAGGAGTCCACGTCTTGTCCAGGGAAGACGTTGTTTAGCAGAGGCTTGAAGGAATCGCGAACGGCTGACAAGTTGCTCCGAAAAAAGAGGCGATCGCAAATGCTGCACGCAGCACCGAACGGATCGTTTGTGAACTGGCGGTCAAACTGCCTCGTAGCGTAGTCAACATTGAGCGTGTGGATCCCCTGTTTTCGGTGGAAGGCAAGGAGGGAGGTTTGCTGGTGATGCACGCGGCCCTCTGGTGTAGCCCGATATGCTTGCTTGGCCTCGCGGTCTTTGGCGGTTCTCGCGGCATGCGCTTCTGGCGTCTCTTCAGTAGCCCAGTACGCTTGCTTGGCCTCGCGGTCTTTGGCGGTTCTCGCGGCATGCGCTTCTGGCGTCTCTTGAGTAGCCCGGTACGCTTGCTTGGCCTCGCGGTCTTTGGTGGTTCTCGCGGCATGCGCTTCTGGCGTCTCTTCAGTAGCCCGGTACGCTTGCTTGGCCTCGCGGTCTTTGGCGGTTCTCGCGGCATGCGCTTCTGGCGTCTCTTCAGTAGCCCGGTACGCTTGCTTGGCCTCGCGGTCTTTGGCGGTTCTCGCGGCATGCGCTTCTGGCGTCTCTTCAGTAGCCCGGTACGCTTGCTTGGCCTCGCGGTCTTTGGCGGTTCTCGCGGCATGCGCTTCTGGCGTCTCTTGAGTAGCCCGGTACGCTTGCTTGACCTCGCGGTCTTAGGCGGTTCTCGCGGCATGCGCTTCTGGCGTCTCTTCAGTAGCCCGGTACGCTTGCTTGGCCTCGCGGTCTTTGGCGGTTCTCGCGGCATGCGCTTCTGGCGTCTCTTCAGTAGCCCGGTACGCTTGCTTGGCCTCGCGGTCTTTGGCAGTTCTCGCGGCATGCGCTTCTGGCGTCTCTTGAGTAGCCCGGTACGCTTGCTTGGCCTCGCGGTCTTTGGCGGTTCTCGCGGCATGCGCTTCTGGCGTCTCTTCAGTAGCCCGGTACGCTTGCTTGGCCTCGCGGTCTTTGGCGGTTCTCGCGGCATGCGCTTCTGGCGTCTCTTCAGTAGCCCGGTACGCTTGCTTGGCCTCGCGGTCTTTGGCGGTTCTCGCGGCATGCGCTTCTGGCGTCTCTTCAGTAGCCCGGTACGCTTGCTTGGCCTCGCGGTCTTTGGCGGTTCTCGCGGCATGCGCTTCTGGCGTCTCTTCAGTAGCCCGGTACGCTTGCTTGGCCTCGCGGTCTTTGGTGGTTCTCGCGGCATGCGCTTCTGGCGTCTCTTGAGTAGCCCGGTACGCTTGCTTGGCCTCGCGGTCTTTGGTGGTTCTCGCGGCATGCGCTTCTGGCGTCTCTTGAGTAGCCCGGTACGCTTGCTTGGCCTCGCGGTCTTTGGTGGTTCTCGCGGCATGCGCTTCTGGCGTCTCTTGAGTAGCCCGGTACGCTTGCTTGGCCTCGCGGTCTTTGGTGGTTCTCGCGGCATGCGCTTCTGGCGTCTCTTGAGTAGCCCGGTACGCTTGCTTGGCCTCGCGGTCTTTGGTGGTTCTCGCGGCATGCGCTTCTGGCGTCTCTTGAGTAGCCCGGTACGCTTGCTTGGCCTCGCGGTCTTTGGCGGTTCTCGCGGCATGCGCTTCTGGCGTCTCTTGAGTAGCCCGGTACGCTTGCTTGGCCTCGCGGTCTTTGGCGGTTCTCGCGGCATGCGCTTCTGGCGTCTCTTCAGTAGCCCGGTACGCTTGCTTGGCCTCGCGGTCTTTGGCGGTTCTCGCGGCATGCGCTTCTGGCGTCTCTTGAGTAGCCCGGTACGCTTGCTTGACCTCGCGGTCTTAGGCGGTTCTCGCGGCATGCGCTTCTGGCGTCTCTTGAGTAGCCCGGTACGCTTGCTTGACCTCGCGGTCTTTGGCGGTTCTCGCGGCATGCGCTTCTGGCGTCTCTTCAGTAGCCCGGTACGCTTGCTTGGCCTCGCGGTCTTTGGCGGTTCTCGCGGCATGCGCTTCTGGCGTCTCTTCAGTAGCCCGGTACGCTTGCTTGGCCTCGCGGTCTTTGGCGGTTCTCGCGGCATGCGCTTCTGGCGTCTCTTGAGTAGCCCGGTACGCTTGCTTGGCCTCGCGGTCTTTGGCGGTTCTCGCGGCATGCGCTTCTGGCGTCTCTTGAGTAGCCCGGTACGCTTGCTTGACCTCGCGGTCTTTGGCGGTTCTCGCGGCATGCGCTTCTGGCGTCTCTTCAGTAGCCCGGTACGCTTGCTTGGCCTCGCGGTCTTTGGCGGTTCTCGCGGCATGCGCTTCTGGCGTCTCTTGAGTAGCCCGGTACGCTTGCTTGACCTCGCGGTCTTTGGCGGTTCTCGCGGCATGCGCTTCTGGCGTCTCTTCAGTAGCCCGGTACGCTTGCTTGGCCTCGCGGTCTTTGGCGGTTCTCGCGGCATGCGCTTCTGGCGTCTCTTCAGTAGCCCGGTACGCTTGCTTGGCCTCGCGGTCTTTGGCGGTTCTCGCGGCATGCGCTTCTGGCGTCTCTTGAGTAGCCCGGTACGCTTGCTTGACCTCGCGGTCTTTGGCGGTTCTCGCGGCATGCGCTTCTGGCGTCTCTTGAGTAGCCCGGTACGCTTGCTTGGCCTCGCGGTCTTTGGCGGTTCTCGCGGCATGCGCTTCTGGCGTCTCTTGAGTAGCCCGGTACGCTTGCTTGACCTCGCGGTCTTTGGCGGTTCTCGCGGCATGCGCTTCTGGCGTCTCTTCAGTAGCCCCGTACGCTTGCTTGGCCTCGCGGTCTTTGGCGGTTCTCGCGGCATGCGCTTCTGGCGTCTCTTCAGTAGCCCGGTACGCTTGCTTGGCCTCGCGGTCTTTGGCGGTTCTCGCGGCATGCGCTTCTGGCGTCTCTTCAGTAGCCCGGTACGCTTGCTTGGCCTCGCGGTCTTTGGTGGTTCTCGCGGCATGCGCTTCTGGCGTCTCTTGAGTAGCCCGGTACGCTTGCTTGGCCTCGCGGTCTTTGGTGGTTCTCGCGGCATGCGCTTCTGGCGTTTGTTTCGTCTCACGGCGGGCTCGCTTGGCTTCACGGTCTTTTCCACGCCTTTGGGCGCCATCTTCTGGAGTTTCTGTTACCCGGCGTTTCCGTTGTGCCTGGCGGCCCTTGATTACCCGTTTGGCACGAGCTTCGGGCGTCTCTTCTGCCGCCCGGTACGCTCGCTTAGCCTCTCGGTCGCTGACGATTCGCGCGTCGCGCACCTGGTCTGTGTCCTGTTGCCTCCGGGTGCGCCTCGACTCACGATCTTGCGCTAGCCGCTCGGCTCGTTGCTCGGACGTTTCCTGGGCACGCTTGAGACGACGAGCGTCGGCACGCCGGCGCTTCTCCGCTGCAATTTGGTCGTCGGTCTTTTCCCTGCGTTGTCTGGGCATGTCTTGTAGACTGGGTTGTATTTCATCAAGCGGCCATTTATGTTTTGCCCTGCCTCAGACAGCGCTTCCTTTATGTTGAATCGGCCGCATCTGGCTGGCATTGATAAAATTGAGGAGGCGGAATCGGCCGCATCTGGCTGGCATTGATAAAATTGAGGAGGCGCTGCGTGAGACATGGACGCCATCTGGCAATACATCGGGAAACATGAGCTTGTGCAGAGGGTGTCCTTCCTCCATGGCAGAGGGCGCTCGTCGGCGCGCAGTCGGGGAAACACGCGCTTGTGCAGAGGGTTCCCTCCCTTCGTGGCAGACGTCGTTCGTCGGCGCGCATAGCATGGCATTTTCAGCGCAGCTTAAGAAACTAGGGTCTTTAGAGTTACGTATCTATGTATTTTCTATTAAAGGAACACACCTCCTAATACTTACCTAGTGATGTTGCGCCTCAGATATGCGTAATATTTACTTTTTGATCGATAACGTTCACAAGTATGAACAGCCGTACCAGTTTAAGTAGTGTGGGCGGTAAGCAAGTGGTCCAACTTTGGCCGGGTGGCTGAATCGGTTGACAGACAGGCAAACAGAAAGACAGACAGGCAGACAGACCAAATTTTCAGCGTTTAAGTTCCCCAAGAAAGACTATCGTCTTTAAAAGGAACTACCTCCACTCAAAAGGTAGCCATTCTTTACAACTAAAAGGCAGAACAAATCGAAAGTAAGCCTTCACAGCGTCCATGAAAGTCTTCACAGCGTCACAGCGTACACCACAGGGCAGCATAAAAAATAGTTAAAAATCCCACTTGACGCAGAGTGGCAACAGAGATGTGAGCTTCCTGGTGAATCAGCCGCAGATCAATGGATGTCTCTTGCGAGAAACGACACCAAGCTGTTCTTGACGAACGACACGTTAGCACCTGGGCATTTGGTGCATTTGTAACCTGTGGAGAAGGGAATCTAGACAGAATTAGATAATCCAAATTAAAAATTTGCCGCGTATCTGCGTGCTTCGCTGCAAATGTCGTCCTGCCGGCCGTACTACATGAGTGCTGGTCTGATCCGCGGCCACCCGTGATGCTGTTCTCGTACCATTTCCGTCCTGGCATGAAGGTTTGTTTGAACAGATTTCATTTTACCGCATTATTTCATCAAGCGGCCCTTTATGTTTTGCCCTGCCTCAGACAGCGCTTCCTTTATGTTGAATCGGCCGCATCTGGCTGGCATTGATAAAATTGAGGAGGCGCTGCGTGAGACATGGACGCCATCTGGCAATACATTGGAAACATGAGCTTGTGCAGAGGGTTTCCTTCCTCCATGGCAGAGGGCGCTCGTCGGCGCGCTGTCGGGGAACGTCGTTCGTCGGCGCGCATAGCATGGCATTTTCAGTGCAGCTTAAGAAACTAGGGTCTTTAGAGTTACGTATCTATGTATTTTCTATTAAAGGAACACACCTCCTAATACTTACCTAGTAATGTTGCGCCTCAGATATGCGTAATATTTACTTTGTGATCGATAACGTTCACAAGTATGAACAGCCGTACCAGTTTAAGTAGTGTGGGCGGTAAGCAAGTGGTCCAACTTTGGCCGGGTGGCTGAATCGGGTGACAGACAGACAGACAGACAAACAGACAGACAGACCAAATTTTTAGCGTTTAAGTTCCCCAAGAAAGACTATCGTCTTTAAAATCTGTCACACAATATACATAACTACGCACTAAATATTAGTACACACTACACTGGCAATTAAAAATTTGCGTCTCTTTCAAGAGGGCCGTCGCGAAAATGAAGAAATGGGTTGCTACAGTAAATGTTACCAAACATACGCACAGCGATCTTTGTTTCACACCGGTGAAATATATTCCCGGCTCTCTCACAACACGAAAGACCATGCTATATAGTACACAGCCGATACCAAGCGGCAGTCCGAATCTTTGGGAGCAGCCTAAAAATTCGCCGAGAGCGATGCACGCGCGAACGTGCTAGTGAAACCGGCACCGCTTCTTTGAAGCTTAGTATCCGCTGCTGCGTGGCTAAAAACATTTCGCGCGATTTGTGTGCCGCGCGTTGCGTCGCGTCCTGTGCGCATTTCACCCTTGCGTCTGTGCAGTGAGCTGTCTTAATGAACGTGCGATTGCTCGCCGCGCTAACGGTGCTCGAGTGCGGCGCTTAGCTTGAGGCGCCGATGAGCCGTCTGGCGTTCCTTTCGTTTCTGCAAGCAACGCACATTCGAGTCGGCCCAGCTCAAAGAGGTATCAGAGAACGGCGGCGCGCTTGGCTTATTGCCTATCAAAAGCGTGCAGTACGCCTTAAACGGCAACACGTCACGTTTGATAATTATGCTTACTGCGGTTGGGGTGGCGATGTGTGATAAGGCAAGCCCGTCGGCGGCTTTGCCGACGTCGCCAATGCTTCCAGCAAAGCCAAAATGCTTCCAACAAAGCGCGCGCGGCACGAACCACCGCACAAGTTCAGTCGAGTGACTGAGTCGAAAACCGGTCACAGCCTCAGTATCGTATTAAGTTATTAAAATCGTTCCTACTAAAAATAACCACTAAAATCCATAAATAATTATTCATAATTTTTGTTGTTACAAAACGTCATAAATTTTGAAGAAAAACCTAATTTGTAGCGTAAACAATAAATAATACGATCAACAAAATTGCGACTACGAAACTAACGGCACACTGGGTACTGTTGCAAAAGACTGCTCACAATAAAGTCACGCACGCACGCACACACTTAAACACTCATGCTCAAACACTGGTTTGGCCTTCATTGCGTCACCTATGAGTAAAAGTTATCACTAATATCTTTATTTTTACGAACAATAACTTTTAACCTTTATAAAGTAGTTTGCAGCATCTTTGCAGATGATGCGGTAAAAAGTAGGCTATAACGTGGGCGCGTAACTGTTGTTTCATTTCTTTCATTTCTCTTTGGCCTTCGTTTGTTTCACTGAACATAGGAGAGCTGCAGGCTTGGGAGGTTTCCATGGCAAGAATTTTATCGCATGCTTCTGCAAGGCGATTGTCGGGAGCAGCCGCTGAGACAGCGATTAGCTGCGTAATGTTGCGGCTGTTGCTGAATCCGAAACTCTTTCAACGCGCTGTGCTCTCAAAGCGCGTTCGTTGATTGATATCTAGTACCACGGCCGTTGGATAAAAAAAAATGTGTTATGCTTTCGAGACAGAGGGTGTGGCACAGGAAATTCTAAGACCTCTGAAGTGTATGTTTACAGCCTGTGCGCGCTTGCATCCCACGGTTCGCACAGCGCGTCCGATGCTCAAAGTTAGCGTCGTCGCTTGTCGGCGCCTGCCTTATCGCCACCATCCGCGCTGCCGCCGTGTCTACTTTTGGGGAACTCCCCATGCACGCAGTCACCGTGTTTGCAAGTGAATTTCACATTCTGTTGCTCCCTAAAACGTGCGCATTTTGGATCGCACCTATGGCTATGCCATCTGTTGTATGTTAAAACGACGATGGCATTTGTACGCCGGCGAACAAGTCACTCGTGGGCGATCATGAAGCTGGTTCAACGTCGCAGTTTCTACGTAGCGTAAACGGCTACGAAAGTGGGCTGGTCCCGGACATAGTACAGTCTAACATGGCGCCTCAAAGCGCAAGCTGTCGCAAGAAGACGAGGAAGTTACATGGGGCGCGCGCGCCGAGCATTCAAAGCGCTGACTGGTTTCGGAACGAAAGACGTATGCGTGCGCTCGTGGCCTAAAGGTTAGAGCACCGGGCTGCTGTGCTCGACGGTCAACGTTCGGTGCCAAAGTCGGTCACACATTGTTTTCTTTTTACGAAAGCGAGCCCAAACAAGAACCTACCTACCTACCGCAATGTGGCAAGAATGAGGCAAAGAATACTTCTTAATAAAGTTTTGAAATGTTGTCTTCATATGCGAGTCCTAATTAGTATATGCTGAACTCAACTGCTACACAACAAAAAAAACAACTACGAAAATCAACACAAATTACTTAATAAATTATTTATTGAGAAGCTCTCAATGGTAATATCATTGTGAAACTGTTGATCGAACTCAAAGACTTTAGAAACTTTGTTGAATATCCGTTGATTCAACAATTACCCAACAATACGTCAATGGAAAATCAACAGTCATTTTTGTACGGGCGTGCGAGGAGAATTACGTAATGCCACTGAATAATCTACCCGTTGTTTGCCCCTCCTGCAGCGTAGTTAGCCGAGGGGAGATCAAGCGATTTTCAGATGTCTGACACGAAGTTGTAATACCCTGCTGCGTGCATTGCAATAATATTTTACTTGCATTTTCACAGGTGACTTGAAAGTGTTTGTTTCTTCTTATAAAACACTCTGGCAAACTGATTGCAACTAAACTTGCATTTGTGCCTGCAGGAGGGCAGTAAATGCAACTGCAGTGCTTCCAAGCGCATCCTTGAATTGGAGGCCCAGGTGAAGGAACTTGAAGAGAGGCTGCAGGAGTCAAACATCAATTATGGTAAGCAGTAAGTTTTAGGGAGGGGCTTGGCGCCCTCGGCAAGTCAGTTGTAAGACTGCGGCATCCATTCGACAAATGCTGGAGGTGATTCGATTACCGGTAGTGCCTTGTGCAGGGCAATTGTAACTCTAATGTTCTGAATAATTATTTAATCGCAATCAATCCGTTAATGTGGCATTCACCAAAATAAGGCTGGCAGGTATCATCGTTCTGCTGCATACATTTCTCCGCGACAGTACACATGACGGTCACCACCCTTGTTCAACTGAGGCTCTTTGACCTGTTGCCCTGCTAGATGCTGCAATTAAATGCTGCACTAATATATATATATATATATATATATATATATATATATATATATATACTCTTTACTTCACTATATATAAGTGCAGGCTACACTGGGGGGGGGGGTATCCTGTGAGAGTCCACCTAGTGGACTGTCAATTTCGGTTGTCCTGTTGGCTTCTGCTGCATGAGCGAGAAGGAGCCATTGCCTTTATGGTGCTCCAAAGTTAGAAAACAAAGCACATTTAGCAAGAGAGGAGACTGCCGCTCTTGTGTTGCACACCATTTGGCATGTGTTTCAGTGAGGCCTTGTGCACCTTTGAGCAGTCCTCCGGCTGAGAAGTTCTTAGCTCATCATGCAGTGCCATGTGTCAATTTTAGGCATGGCACCTGGCCAGCGCTGGTTCCCCACATGCGATTTTTTTTTCACACGGACATTGAATTATTCTATTTTTCTGTTTGCTTTAGAATTTCTGACCCCGGTGAAGAAGTCCAGGAAACTGGTTCAAAAGCTTGAGAACCTTCTTGACCGCCTAAAGAAGGCTGAAGTGGAAGCTGAGAAGGCAATATGTCTGGTTTTAGAAGCATATTTGTGCTTATACATAGAAAGAACAGCTTGCGTTAGAGAAGTGGTTGATCCAGAAGTTAAGCATATTTAAAGGGACAGACAACCGCTCAGAACATGAATTGAGATAACCCAGTGGATGGAAAGCTCGTCTATCGTATTGGCCATGAACGGGCCCTCTTTTTTAAACGCGGATTTATATTTTTATTTCTTCACTAAAAGTCGTGAAAAATGACCTTTGGTGCCCCATGCGGCAAAAACATGAACCTATTTAAGAGGTCTACCACGTGACCTTCTACCAGTGTATGCTGTTCCTGGTATTTTTATTAATATTGAAATGCAGTAACATTTTTTTCTATTATAAGTTTTTTCTAACTTACAATGTGCAGATAAGCTTTCGTTTGTAGTGAGTAGAAAAGTGGCGCTGCCTTCGCGTTCGTTTTCGATGACTTAGTTTGGCTCGTCCATCAACTTAATAACGACGACGGGGGCCAGCCAGTCATGACGTAGGCGTGTACTTGGGGAAAAACGCAGTGCAGCTATAAGAAAGGTCTGCACAGCAACGCAAACTTATTGTACCAGTCTATTTACCTTTGAAAGTGGCTCGAAATTGACAATATAGGTGGTTAACCACAGTTGCACTTCCTCCAGTGAAAGCAGGACGATGCGCGGCTTTCACAATTTGCGAGGCGGGCTATCGGCATCGTTATCACTTCTCAGCGTTGCTGGAAGAGGGACTCTTATTTTTTAGAGGCTGCTCAGATCGAAAAATTCTGCTTACAAAGTATCCACGCACTTTTGGAAGTAACCGCTGCAGATGGAAACACTACCGAGGGTGAGCTTTTCGTTACGCCATAAAAAACTGGGTCCATAAATATCGGTTGTCAGTCCCTCTAATGCATGTCAACTTCGTTTTACCAGTGCTACACAGGCTTTGGAATGCATTTGTGACTAGGGTTTATCAACTCTGTGGTGAACTAGGCCCTTCCAAAGGGACAGCTTCGCATGCGGGTGGCAGTTCATCATGTGGTGCCTTAAATGCATCATAGGAGCAAAAGTTCTTTACGGCACCACAGTTACAAGTGTATGTTGTGGTGAGACTGAGGCACTGCATGTGTGCAGAAGCCTACTTATGGCTGTAGCAATCCTGGTGGTTGCTCCGTGCTGTAAAAATGGGAAGCTAATATCCGTGTGCGATTTGTGTATGGGGTGGTGTTGGAAAATGAGCCGCATGCCCTTGCTACTCAGGGGAATGTTGGCTGATGGCAACTGGTTGCTGGACGTGCCACATTGGCTTCGAAGCCATCACAAATGGACGCTAGCCTCCTCTGTGCAAGTGCTACTGCCAGAGAAGAGTTGTGGCCTCTTCCCTGGATGCAGCTGAGTGATGCGGACGCTGTCGTCACTTCCATGTTCTCAGCCCAAAAGATCGGCTGTAATCAACAGCCCATGGTTCGTTGTTCACTGTTCATGGTGCATGAAGCATAGGAGTAAAGGCTGTCGCACTCTGAGAACTGCCATCTTGCATCACCGAGTCATCTAAGTAACATTGCAAGTGGCCGTGAAGTTCGTTGTGCTCAACACAGTTACAGCAACTCATACTCGTAGCTGCTGTTTTTTAGTTAACTTTGTAATTGTCTACCTTGGATGGCTAATGTATTTGAGTAGTTACGCTGGTTTTGTACAGCCAAATGATCCATTCATGAGTTAAGAAGTTGTGAAAATATGACAAATATTACAACAATTTGTGTTTAAGCATGTTGGAATGAAACACGCAGGAAAGGTGTAGACATGCAGCTGGATATTTTTGAGGAAACGAGTTAGTATAGTCTTGCTGCACTTGCAAGGCGAATTGTTTCGCAAATTCAGGGTCTTCTGTTGCAGGTGGCACACTATTAAGCCTGCCAGTTGCCTAGATGCTTATGGACAAGTATGTTTAGCAGAGGTGCATGCCGTGAAACTGGTGATGCGTTAAGCTTCCAGACTAGAGGCGCAGTTTGTATGTAGTTTGTAGTGCTTGCCTGGTTCGTTGGGCTTCTCGCTGGCGTGTCTTTCTCTGGCCTAGCACAGTGAAGTAGCATCATCTTGTGCAAATTCCAGGAAATGTGCATGATGATGACTGGGACATATGCACTCCTGACAAGTTTGTTGTAAATCCAAGCATGGGGAGTTATGTGTTACAGTATACAAACATTAATTACACATAATTGCCTCATAAGGTAGTTCAAAAGGACACAACCATCTTATTGAAATATGGCAATAGTTATTTACTATATTTTCATTACTAAGCCTCTGGCAGTGTGCCCAATTTTGACCAGTCCTCTCGAATGAACATGGGTCTGCAATGCCAGGGGTAGATACATGATATTTTTGTTTAAATTTATGCTATATCCACTTTTTATATTATCATTGTCCTGTGCATCCAGCACAAGCTTCAAGTGGCACTATATTATCTTAGTATTTGCCTGTGCCTTTATTATGCAGGTAAACATTGGAGACGGTGTGTTGGCGGAAAGAAGTGTCCTGGACCGACTGCAAGCACACTGCCATGGGCTGCCAACAAAGTTCGCGAGGAATTTGTTGCGCCACGTGTTTGGGGAAGCGAAGCTTCAGGGCAAAAGCCTTTATGGCAAGGGCACCAACAGGCATAAGGAGGACACGGTGAAGGAGGGGTTAGACCCAGTCCGCCTGAATGCTGTATATGGTACGTATTATTTTCATTGTAAAGACAGAATAATACTGCAGGGGAAAGGTGTACTTTCGGGAAGTGTAGCGTACTTTCATAATTTCTGTAGATGAGACTCACTGTTCAGCAGAAACCACCTTTGCACTCTCATGAAGGAAAGCCGCCATTTGTCTGGGTCGTTCCACGCCAACCGTCCCAAAGTCGTCAGTCCGTGCGAAATTGTCGAGCTGCCATGGCCATTGATCCTTGGGGAAGTCCTGAACGAGCACCCCTTCCCTAACCAGCACCCCTTCCCTTGTACGTACAAGGCACTTGAACATGAGAAAGCACGACTTATTTCATCTAAAGTTGCTACTGCTGGATATGATCAGGGAAGGTACTTATTCGTGGCTCCATTTGCAACATGTTACAATGCTGGCTTAATATTTTGCACTGGGTAGAATGAAAAAACCACTGCTTGCACAATATTCAACTAAACAAGGTAGCCATGCTAAAGTGTCCATGCAGAACACAACTATGCACTATTAGAAAATAAATACACAGGGTGATTGTTTCTAAGTTTTATGGAATTTTTAAAAATCGGCTGTGGCAGACAGCATAATTCTTGTCCTTGAGCTGGACTATTTGAAGAGGCGGATTACTAGCACAAGAAATCGAAACACACATTCAATTATTTAACGAAAATTTCAGTAATTAACTTCTTAACTGATTAGTTTACAGCACATATTGCAATCAACAAATGGTAGCCGGTGAGCTCACAAGACGTATCCACTTGAAATGGATTTCCAAGATGACACCAGTTTCGAGATATTATTTCCCCAATGTGTCTGACGAAATACATGGGCGTTCTAGTTACTTTTGTGCTTTAATGCAGAAGATAGCATTTTGTTAAAAATGTAAGTTGATCAATAGTGCATTTTAGGGCAAGTTTGATGGTGATTATCTCCTAACTGGCGTCATTTTGGAAATTCATTCCAAGTGGATATGCCTTGCAAACTCACTGGCTACAATTTGTAAATTGCAATATGGGCCGTAAAGTATTTAATTCAAAAGATAATTAGTGGATTTTTGTTAATTAGCTGAACATGTGCTACGATTTGTCGTGAAAATAATGTCCGCGTCTCTAATACAGCTAAGGACTGGAAGTATGATATCTGCAACAGGCTATTTTAAAAATTCTGTAAAACTTAAAATCACCCTGTATATAGCAGACCCTGTTTGGAACTTTCACAAATCTAGTCATAAACAAAAGACCAAGGATCAAATCCCGGCCACGGCGGCCGCATTTCGATGGGAGCGAAATACAAGAACACCTGTGTACTTAGATTTAGATGTACATTAACGAATCCCACGTGGTCCAACTTAATCCAGAGTCCCTTCGAACGGCGTGTCTCAGATTCATGATAGTTTTGGCTATAAAACACTATAATTAAATGTTTAATATTTAGTAACCTGCTCAAAAATGCAACACACTCACTAAACCAAATTATTTAGCTCGTTTGCGTGATGAGTCCCAATTTCTTAATTTAGTACTTAGGTATTTATCGTCGTATGTTTTGTGCTAGTCCATACAAAATACCACCACTGGTCAGCCTCATTCTACAGTCCACTGTTAATTTTGGGTGGCTTAGTCTTGCAAGCTCAACATATAGGCTGCAAAATTGTGGAATATCTGCCCAAAGTAAGAGTTCAAACACATGGTTCTGTATTTATAGTTCAATATTGCTACGGAACAGTATTTGCCCGGACGAAGAGGCGAGCAGTGTAAAGACGACGACGAAGATTAGAGGCTACTGCGGGCTGTGGCTTCTTGGTCAAGTGCGGCGCATTTCTTTCTAAATATACTTGTATATAGCTTTTCGTCTGCGTCTTCCTACGTAACAATATGGGAAGAGATAAGAATTCTTAAATAATCTTTTCTTTCGTTTACTATTTTTATTGTGTCAGGACATGTAGAATAGTATTGACTGGTATGTTTACAATGTAGTTTTTTTAATCCAGACAGTTTTAATGGTACAAGAAATGCTTTCGATTTGGCAGAAAAGATATTTTATTATGATGATTAGTGGCGATGAGTAACACGAGAACAAGGTGAGCGCAGGAGCCAACGTTTCGACTAGTGGACTTGTCTTCTTCAAGGCAACATGCCTTGAAGAAGACAAGTCCACTAGTCGAAACGTTGGCTCCTGCCCTCACCTTGTTCTCGTGTTACTCATCGCCTTGAATCGCCATCTCCCGCATTCCCCTTGTTTTCCCTATGATGATTAGTGTGGTTTAATGGCGCAAGGACCACGGAAGGCCAAAGAGCGCCAGACAATGGTATGATGTATTCGATGTAGTGGTCAATGTCAAGGGGTATATGTAACGCGGCTGTAAAGTGGCCTAAAATCATTGGCTGTAAAATGCGTAAAATATACGTTTAAATTAAATTATGGCAGTGATGTATGAGGCGTACACTGATATGTTGAAGGAAAATAAAGGATATGCTTTGAAGAGGTGATACTCTAAAATATATGGCTATCTCTAGCACTACTGCCTCATCAGGGCCCTTCGAGAGTAAGGGCCTGGAGGCGTGCGCTGTACTAAACGCTACCATCGCAGCAGCGGCTTCGCAAGAGAGGCTGCGCTACATATTCTTGGGACGTGCAGCAAGCGGACTTCATTGAAAAAATCTAATACTGTTTTCGTGTTCAACAGTGGTTCCTTACCAAGAAACATTGCTGGATGCAGAGGAAAATGTCTGTAAGCTAGGGGGAAGTGTTTTTTCCTTTCAGCGTCTGCTTCCCGACACTCCAGTAGTACATGAATGACGATCAACCTCTCGCTACATTTCCCACACAGATTGGAGGTTCCTCGCCGGTCAACAAGTAGTTGTGTGTGCCGCACGTGTGTCCGATTCTCAACCTAGTTAAGAGGACATCGGCTGCCCGTGATTTCGTTGTTGATGGCCAAAACCCTAATTGAGGTTTAATTAGGTGAAGCTTATTAGACGTTTCAGCATCCCAAAGGCGTTGCCAATAGCTTCTTAGTTTTCTGCACATGAAAGGTTTCAAATCTATAGCTGTGACGGCCATAGGAGCGTTGCGAGGTTTCGTTGCTGTAGATGTAGCGAATTCATCAGCCTGCACATTCCCCTGAATACCTCTGTGGCCAGGAACCCAGCATATTATGATACGCTGTTCAGCATCATAACTAGTGCACAGAAGCGAATAGAGTTCCTTTACTACAGGATTTCTGTGCTTTTGTAACGACATTAAAGCCTTGACTACGCTTAATGAATCTGTCAATATAATTGCCTTGTCTAAATTTATATGTATGATATGTTTTACAGCCGACAATAATGCATAGGCCTCAGCCGTAAAAATGCTCGTTAGAGGGTGCAGAACATCTGATTCCGAAAATGATGGTCACGCTGATTCCGAAATGATGGTCACATAGGACACGCCTCATGCGACTTTGGTGCATCCGTGTAAAATTCCATGCAGGAGTATTTCGCTTGCAGTTCTAGAAAGTGCATTCGAATGTGTTCTTGTGGAGCGTACTTTGAGACTTGCACAAATGGCGTGTCACATTCTATGATTTCCCAGTGCCACGGCGGTAAGGACCTTGCTGGGGTCTTCAGACGGTGTTCTAGAAGCGAGACACCCATTTCTTCACTAAGCCTCGTAACACGCAGAGAGAAGGGTTCTCTAAATGTGGGGCGATTACTAAACAATGTAGCACACGTCATGTCATTTACAGTTGCGTAGCAAGGATGTTCAGGATTTGAATTCACTTTCAGGAAATACGTAAAACTAGAATATGATCTTTGAAGTTCAAGTGACCACTCATTTGATTCCACGTAGAGACTCGGTATAGGACTTGTCCTGAAAGCGCCTGTGGCCAGGCGAATCCCCAAATGGTGAACAGCGTCCAGTATCTTTAGCGCGCTGGGTGAAGCAGAGTGAGAGACCTCAGCACCATAATCCAGACGGGATTGTATGAGGCTCTTGTACAGGTTTAGCAAACGCTTCCTATCACTACCCCATGCGGTGTGCGAAATAACTTTGAGAATGTTCATTGTTTTTAGACATTTATTCTTAATATATTTGATGTGGGGTATGAAGGACAGTTTGGAGTCAAGTATGACACCCAAAAATTTGTGCTCTGAGTGCAGAGGTATACGTTATCCATCGAGTTCAATATAAACGTCTGGGGTCAAGCCTCTCCTCCTAGTAAAAAGGACGCAGGAGCGTTTCCGCGGATTTAACTTGAACTCATTTTCATTCGCCCATTTAGAAACCCTGTTCAGGCCAAGCTGAACCTGTAGCTCGCAGATAGAGAGATTACACGATTTGAAACCTATTTGCACATCGTCAACGTATACTGAATAAGATATCGCATGTGGAATTGATGAGCGTAATGAATTCATTTTTACAAAGAAGAGAGTACAGCTTAGTACGCCACCCTGCGGCACCCAGTTTCCTGGAGAAAGGGCCTGGAGAGAGCATTGCCAATTCTGACACGGAATATGCGGTTAGACAAACAGCTTTCTATAACGTTAAGCATATTCCCTCGTATACCCATGTGCGACAGGTCTCGTAAGATACCGTACCGCCATGTCGTATCGTACGCCTTTTCCATGTCAAGAAATATAGACAAGAAGTACTGCTTGTGAATGAAAGCGTCACGGATGTTTGACTCCATGCATACGAGATGGTCGGTTGTAGAACGACCTTCCCTAAAACCACACTGATAAGAGTCAAGGATTTTGTTATATTCGAGGAAATGTATCATACGACGATTTACCATCTTCTCAAATAGCTTGCAAAGACAACTTGTAAGTGCTATCGGACGGTAACTATTAACTGAAGATGGATCCTTACCTTGTTTCAATATTGGAACTACAATAGCCTCTCTCCATGTTGAAGGAACATATCCAGAAGCCCAAATGGTGTTAAAAAGTGCAAGAAGTGTTATTTGTGTGTCTTGGTGCAAGTTTTTGATCATGTCGTATACAATCCTGTCAGCTCCGGGTGCAGAGCTCTCACATGCGTTCGAAGAGGCTCTCAGCTCGGCAATGCTGAAAGGGCGGTTATAAGATTCATTCGGTTTGCATTTCCGATCCAGTGCCTTACGTTCCGCTATTTCTTTATATTTAAGGAACGACTTAGAATAATTATTGGAGCTAGATATGCTCTCAAAGTGCTCACCAAGGGTGTCTGCCTGATCTTTCAAGGTGTTCCCTTGATCGTCGACCAGGGGTAATGAATAGGCTTGCTGCCCATTAAGCTTCCTGAGCCGATTCCAAACTTTCGCCTCCTGTGTGTACGAATTTATGCTTGAAAAAAATCTCTCCCAGCTCGTTCTCCTAGCTTGCAGTCGCGTCCGCCTTCCCTGGGATTTTATGTGTTTGAACTCAATCAGATTTTCAGCAGTTGGCGACCGACGTAGTATGCCCCATGCTTTATTTTGTTTTTTTGCGCGCCTGCATGCAGTTTTCATTCCACCAAGGAATTCGTCCGTTTGTATGAACAACGACTAGTTTGTGGAATGCATTTCTCTGCTGCGTCAATGATAAAAGCGGTAAAATACGCTACTGCATCATCTATATTAAATTCACTGATAAAATCTCGTGATATAAAAGTCGATTCCTTAAAACATTTCCAATCAGCAGAGGCTAGTTTCCATCTTGGGACATGAGGAAGGGAGTCATAGTGTTTTACTAAGCTTAGAGTTAATGGAAAGTGGTCACTTCCGAATGGGTTTTGGATCACATTCCATTCTAAGTCGGGAAATAGGGAAGGAGACCCAATCGACAAGTCTATCGATGAATATGAATTGTGGTGAATGTTATAATACGTTGGTTGCTTCTTATTGAAAAGGCATGCACCGGAGTTTACTAAAAAGTTTTCTATGAATCGGCCTCTCGCGTCACATCGTGAGTCTCCCCACATCGTGTTGTGGGCGTTTGATTATTGTGGTTTGTTGGCGCAAGGGCCAGTTATGGCCAAAGAGCGCCAAGACGATGGTAATGACTTGTTAGTGATATATGAATAGTAAATTACATGAACAGATGTGGCATGGCTGTAAAGGGGCCTAAAAACAGTGGCTCTAAAGTGCGCAAAATCTATACGTAATAAGATTATGGCAATGACTAATGATGTGTACTATAGACATGAACAATGCATTGCAAAAGAGTGATAAGACAAAATATTACAGACGTAAGAATTGGCCAGAAGCACAAGTGCCTAAAACAGAGCCCTTGAAACACAAGGGCCTGGAGACATGTGCTATAAAGAACTATCACAGCAACATCCTCTGAAGAGAGGATGCGCTACGAACTTATTGGCCTAATAACCTGTAGCACAACATCATTCAAGAATGCGAGGACTGCTGTGGTGTTAAAGAGCGGTTCTTTACCAAGGAACATAGCGGGATGTAGAGGGAGACAGTAGCGATGTGCTAGAGGAAAGTGTTTCTTTCTCTTTCGGCTTCCCGACACTCCAGGAGGACGTGGAGGACGGTGAGCCTCTCGCCACATCTACCACAGGTTGGAGGATCATTACCATTCAATAGAAAATTGTGGGTGCCGTACATGTGTCCTATTCTGAGACGACAGAATAGGATATCAGTTCGCCGGGTTTTGTTACGGAGGGCCAGTAACCTAACTGTGGCTTAATCAAATGAAGCTTATTATTTGTTTCTGCGTCCCACAAGCGTTGCCAGTGGCTTCGCAGTTTCTTTCGCAAGAAAGGTTTCAAATCTGTTGCAGGAACAGCAGCTGTAGGGTTATCGCTAGGCGCCAGCCAGGAAGCGCCTGCATGCATCGGAAGTTTCTCGAACGTTATCGATGCTTCTATTCGTTGTCTGCGTTGTCACCGACGCTCACGTAATCTGATTGTATGACCCAGGTGAATTCTCTAGAACTTTCTGTAAGACACGCGGGCACCAGGGAATAATCTGGAACCTTTGATAACTCGATCATGAATAAAAGCCGACGTGTTTCGCCGCTGATTTTCGACGATCGCCGACTGTGTTCGCCGCTATCGTTGTGCTTCGAGTGTAACTTGGTTTTGTGGGCACAGGTTCGCCCAATAAAGAATCGGTCTCGTCATTCACAGTTTTACGACTGTTTGCTTCATCGTCACTACTACGTGACAATATGACCAAGTTGCCTTCTCAGGTCGACTGCATGCGGGCGTATTTGAGGTTGAAGCTACGCGGCAACTATATGCGAGGACCGGTAGAGACTAATCATATGCGCGCTCGATGTTATCAGAAGTGTATCGATGTTTCGTTCGGTGCAAGTCGATCACCACAGCTAGGGAGATTCTATTTTGCTTACTTTTGACCTGCGAACGTAGCTGTCGTGCCAAGTCTGCGTGTGCAGTGGCAGCGCATTCAAGCTATTTTGCACATAGCTTTGCATACGAACCTTCTCCTTCTTGTAAGGAATGAATACAAATTTCATGTCATTTTTTATCAATCAATCAATCCATCAATCATTTTATTATTGTATAGGAGGTTAATTACAGCATTTAAAGTATACAGACCAGGGTCTCAAAGTACAAGACTGCAACATGTAGAAGCAGCTGTAGAAGGCATCACACAACACTGCCGAAATGTTTGCAGCTGAAATAGCATAGATTTATTCCATACATGCTCCTCATTTATTACAGACATGAAAAAAGTTTCACGACATTGTGCAAAAAAAGCCAATGCCTAGAGAAAAAGCACTTGTAAAAATGACAATGTCACTTCCTAGCACTGCGAAATTGCCACCAAGTGAAGCAACTGATAACAGTGCTAAGACTTGCATTACTTAGTATCGCAACCATACATACCTGCAGTAAAAGTTCCCTTTGGGCTAGTGTGCAAGACACAGTTGAAGGTACCATGAAAAAACAAACAGAAAAAAATGTAGTATACCGGAAGCAAACATTAAAATAACTGACTTAATAAAAGTGAATTTGGATTGCTGCTACAAACAGTCCACTTTTTGACACTAAACATGCTTCTAATAGGAGTCAACCCTCTCGGTTTTCCGCCATGCATCCTCCAAGCAAGTCGGGGCTCACAAAAGCGTGTTAAAAAAATGAAGCAATACTTAAATCTTAATATTTATTTTTAATATGCTCCTTCACTGTCATTACACAGCATCCAGCCATGGCCTATTAAACTTTCATACCACCACAACAGCAGCATAACTGACAAAAGGAATCTTGAATTTTGTTTCAAGCAGCTGCTTTTGTCCACCAATGCAGCAAAGCTGTGCTGTCCTTGCCAAGGCTGAGAGCACAAGTGGCACGTCGTGGTTAACAACCAATGAGTAGAACAACCAGTGGACATAAAGCAATTGCTAAGGCCACTTAAACCTACAAGCAAGTGTTATCTTCTGTTCCTTTCATACCGTTCAGTTTTTGCAGTTTCAATTCATCCATCACGGCCATGGTCACTGAACAAGGCAAGCCACCTTCAATCAACCTGCCAATATGAGCCATAAAGCTATCGTGAATTTTGTGAACACGTGCTTTTTAAGCGCAGTCTTAGGACACATTGCATGTTATGATGATGATGATGTGTGGTGTTTTATGGCGCAAGGGCCAGGTATGGCCAAAGCGCGCCATGACAAGTGGTAATGTAATCGAGGAGCTGCTATGACGCACGCAATGAGTTTCTAATGGTAGATGTGACATGGCTGTAAAGGGGCCTAAAAACTGTCGCTGTAAATGGCGTAAAACATATATGTAGTAAAATAATGATAGTGACTGAAGTGGCGTATGCTATGAGTATGAAATGTGCAACAAGTTTGCGATAACATGTATTTAAAAATGAAAAGGTGATGCTTGACAACGAGTAGCACAACAGCCTCACCAGGTACCTTGAGTACAAGGGACCGGAGGCATGTGCTATAAACAAGGATTGACATCGCAACAGCGGCCTCTCGCAGGAGGCCTTGCTACGAATTTCTTGGGCAGAATACGTTGAGCGTATGGACGTCACTTCAGAATGCTAAAACAGATTTCATGTCGAAAAGCGGTTCTCTGCCTAGAAACAGTGTCAGGTGTAGTGGTATACAGTGTCTATATGCTAAAGGGAAGTGTTTTTCCCTCTCGGCTTGTGCTTCGCGACATTCCAGGAAGACATGCTGAACACTGAGGGTGTTCCCACATCTACTACACATTGGAGGTTCACCGCCTGTCAACAAAAAACTATGTGTACCATAAGTGTGCCCTATTCTGAGACGACAGAATAGGACATCACTTCGTCTCGAGTTGGTCAGTGTTGGCCAGTACCCTAAATGTGGCTTAATCACGTGGAGCTTATTAAGGATTTCAGCGTCCCACTTATGTTGCCAGTACGTTCTCAGTTTTTTCCGCAAATATGGCTTTAGGTCTATAACTCGAACAGCTATGGTCAGGTTGCAAGATTTTGTATCTAAGGAAGTTGCCATTCGGTCTGCTAGCACGTTACCTTCAATACCTCTGTGTCCGGGCACCTAGCATACCGTTACATGTTGGCCAGAGGCATAAATAGTACATAGGAGTGAGAAAAGTTCTGCAATTACTGGATTTTTGTGTTTGCAGCATGACATCAATGTTTTAACGACGCTTAACGAGTCTGTATATATGACCGCCTTATGTAGTTTTAACTGCTTGATGTGTTTCGCAGCGCACCATACTGCATATGCCTCTGCTGTAAAGATGCTTGTATGATGGTGAAGAACATCTGACTCCGAATATGATGGGCCGACGGCTGCATAAGACACGCCGGCATGCGATTTAGACGCATCTGTGTAATATTCTGGGCACGAGTACTTAAATTGTAACTCTCGAAAATGCATACGAATGTGGGCCTCTGGAGCGTGTTTTGTTACCTGAAGAAATGACGTGTCACAGTCAATGATCTGCCACAACCACGGCGGTAACGGCTTAGCAGGAGCCATTAGGCGATTTTCAAGAAGCGGAACGTCCATATCTTCGCTCATCCTCCTCACACGGAGTGAGAGTGGCTCTCTTGCTGCAGGCTTGTTATGAAAAAGTGTTGCAGAGGTCATATCGTTGATGGTAGGATAACAAGGATGGTCTTTATCAGTGTGTACTTTCAGAAAGTAATTAAAAGTAGAATATGATCGTTGTAGATCAAGGGACCATTCGTTCGATTCAGCATAGAGGCTTTGAATAGGGCTTGTCCTGAAGGCACCGGTGGCGAGGCGGATACCAAGATGATGCACAGGGTGCAGCATCCTCAGAGCACTGGGGGTAGCAGAGTTATACACTACTGCGCCGTAGTCTAACCGCGATCGTACAAGGCTCCTGTAGATGTTCATGAGGCATTTTCTGTCGCTACCCCATGTTGTGTGTGACAGTATTTTCAGGATTTTCATTGTTTTCAGGCACTTAGCTTTGATATACTTGATGTGAGGAATCAATGTCAGTTTCGAGTCGAGTATAACGCCTAAGAATTTATGTTCAGTGTTGATTGGTATGTGTTGTCCGTGGAGCATAATATCAGGATCTTGTATTAAGCCTCTCTTTCTAGAGAAAAGTACACAGGAGCTTTTGAGAGGGTTTAGCTTGAAACGATATTAATTTGCCCATTTTGACACTGTTCAGTCCGAGCTGAACCTGACGCTCGCATAATGCAAGGTTACAAGACTTAAATCCGATCTGCACATCATCGACATAAATTGAATAAAACATTGGGGATGGAATGACTTTGTGAAGGGAATTCATTTTCACAATGAAAAGGGTGCAACTAAGCACGCTCCCTTGTGGCACACCAGTTTCTTGAATAAATGGGCGGGACAATACGTTACCAACTTTGACTCGAAAAGTACGGTTAGACAGGTAGCTTTCTATAGTGCTAAGCATATTCCCTCGAATGCCCATGTGCGAAAGGTCACGTAAGATACCGTACCGCCATGTCGTATCGTACGCCTTTGCCATATCAAGAAATATAGACAAAAAATACTGCTTGTCTACAAATGCATCACGGATGTTTGCTTCGATGCGCACGAGGTGATCGGTTGTAGATCGGCCTTCCCTAAAGCCACATTGAAATGGGTCAAGCATTTTGTTCGACTCTAAGAAATGTACAAGACGGTGATTGATCATTTTCTCAAAAAGCTTGCAAAGGCAGCTCGTAAGCGCTATAGGCCGGTAGCTGGTCAGCAATGAAGTATCATTACCGTGCTTCAAAACTGGGATGACAATAGCTTCTTTCCATTTAGATGAAAGATACCCAGCAGCCCAGATGGTATTGAAAAGTGCGAGTAGTGTGATTTGCGTGTCGCAGTGCAAGTGCTTGATCATATCGTACATGATTCTATCCGGACCCGGTGCAGAGCTCTGACAAGCTGACAATGCGGCTTTAAGTTCGGCAATACCAAAAGGACGGTTATAAAGTTCATTTGGGCTACATTTCCGGTTCAGAGGCTTACGTTCTTCTATTGCTTTATATTTCAGGAAGCTCTCCGAATAGTGGGTGGAACTAGACACGCGTTCGAAGTGTTCACCAAGAGCGTCAGCCTGGTCTTCCAACTTATTTCCTTCTTTATCCACCAGGGGCAATGGATTAATTTGTTGTCCCTTAAGCCTCCTGAGCCCATTCCATACTTTTGCCTCCTGTGTGAATGAATTAATACCGGATAGGAACTTCTCCCAGCTTGCCCTCTTAGCTTGTCGTCGCGTTCGCCTTCCTTGTGATTTAGTGTGTTTAAATATCAAATTTTCTTCAGTTGGGGATCGACGTAGTATGCCCCACGCTTTATTTTGTTTTTCCGCGCCTCCTTGCACTCATCATTCCACCACGGCACTCGTCTTTTGGATGAGCTACCGCTTGATTGTGGAATGAACTTGTTTGCTGCGTCGATGATAAAAGCGGTAAAATATGCTACTGCGTCGTCTATGCTAAATTCGCTGATAAAATCTCGTGATATAAATGTCGATTCTTTAAAAAGTTTCCAGTCGGCGGAGGCTACTTTCCACCTAGGGACATGCGGAAGGGAGTTATGTTGGGCTACTAAGTTTAGTGTGACTGGAAAGTGGTCACTTCCGAATGGGTTTTTGATTACACTCCATTCCAAGTCGGGAAAAAGGGAAGCAGAACCAATCGCCAAGTCTATTGATGAGTATGAATTGTGATGAAGGTTATAATAGGTTGGCTCCTTTTTATTGAAGAGGCATGCACCGGAGTTCACGAGGAAGTTTTCTATGAATCTACCTCTCGTATCGCATCGTGAGTCTCCCCACATCGTGTTATGAGCGTTAAAATCTCCCACGAGTATGTAGGGTTCGGGAAGCTGATCAATGAGGTTATGAAAATCTGTTTTCTCGAGATGATGATTCCGGGGTATATAGATGGTGCATACGGTTACCAACTTACTGAAAAGAATTGCCCGAACTGACACTGCCTCTAGGGGCGTCTGAAGGGCGACATATTGACAAGCTACAGACTTGTCGGCAACTATTGCTACACCGCCAGACGAGGCGTTCGCCACGTCACGGTCTTTGCAGTAGATGGTGTACTGACGAAGAAAGTTTGTATTTGTGGGCTTCAGATGCGTCTCTTGAACACACAGCAACTTTGTATTGTGTTTGTGTAGGAGTTCTGTAATATCGTCGAGGTTGTGAAGAAGTTCTCTGACATTCCACTGTAGTATTTGTGTCTCCATGTTGGCAAGTGTGTTTGTGCTGTGTGTTTAAGAGATGAAGATTAGCTCGCGGGGCCCTTTGCAGGCGCCGTGACACGAGATCTTTCTTTTCTGGAGCGGTCGAGACAATCTCGCCGCTTCTTAGGCGCTGGTGGCGCCGTGTGGCCGGTTGTGTCCATTGCCTCTTGCGGGGCGCTAGACACGCGCTCTTGCGAGCAGTTCGTTTGACGTGAAAGCCTCGTCTCGAGGGACGAGGCCCTGGAGGCCACCAGCCCGGAGGTTGATGGTCCCTTGTTCTGAGGTGGCGGCGCAGCGCTAGCCGCAGCCGCCGAGGGGGCGGATGGCGTCACCGCCGGCTCACTCTGTGTGGACCGGACAGCCGCCGGGTGCGGCTGTGGCGCTGCCCCCTGACGCGCCACCTCGGCAAAACTGACTTTAGGCAGGTATGACACCCGCCTGCGAGCCTCTTTGAAAGTTATGTTTACCTTTACTTTGATGGTGACTATTTCTTTTTCTTTCTTCCAAGACGGGCATGACCGCGAGTATGCGGCATGCTCGCCATCACAATTGACACAGTGTAGAGTGTTATCACATGTTTCAGAGGCATGGTCACCGGAACTACATTTAGCACATGTCTTTCGGCCTCGGCAGTTCTGGGAACTGTGGCCGAAACGCTGGCACTTGAAACAACGAAGAGGGTTTGGTACATAGGGTCGAACCCGTAGCTTTACATAGCCTGCCTCGATTGTCTCGGGCAGGATGCTTGAGCCAAAAGTAAGTACTATATGCTTGGTTTTGATCTCTTTGTCGTCCCGTCTTAGCGCGATTCGTTTAACAGTGATCACGTTTTGCTCGCTCCATCCTTCCAACAGTTCAGCTTCTGTCAGTTCCATGAGGTCATCGTCGGAGACAACACCACGGCTGGTGTTCATAGTTCGGTGTGGGGATATTGTGACTTGGATCTCCCCAAATGACACTAGGTTAGGAAGCTTTTCGTGCTGTTTCACATCGCGGAGTTCCAAAAGGAGGTCCCCGCTAGCCAATTTCGACGCTTTGTAGCCTGCTCCAAGAGCTTCGGTCAGACTTTTCGAAACGAGAAAGGGTGAGATCATTCTCACCGTCTTTTCGGGTTTATCGGAATGTATAACATGAAATCTGGGGAAGTTTTGCAATTCGCTGCCATTGAATTGAAAAATATCTTCGGTGCGCCCTCGTTTGTGAGAGCGATGTGGGAGTCGGGGGAATGACGATAAAGCCATAAGGTAACAATGATTTCGGTAGCTATGCCAGCCACCCACCACCGAGCCCAACAAGGGGACGCTACAAGACCTGAAGGAGATGCAGACGTCAGCTGTGCATAGCCACTATAACCTAATATAATAGACCCAAGGATGGATAAACTACACCAGGTTAACCCTTGCTGCCTGGAAAAATGGAAGTAAAACGAAGTGAAGAGAAGACAGGAGAGATGGAAAATGAGAGAGAAAGACGAAGGTTGGAGGGAGAGAGAGACAGATGATGATGATGATGTATGGTGCTTAATGGCGCAAGGGCCAGGTATGGCCAAAGAGCGCCAGGCCAGTGTGTTCATGAGTTGACAATGGAGCAATGAATTGCGAAAGGTAGATGTGTCGTGGCTGTAAAAGGGCCTAAAAACAATCGCTGTAAAATGCGTAAAATATATATGTAATAAAATTATGGCAATGGCTGATGAGGTGCACTATGAACACGAAAGAACAAATTGCAAGATAATGAAGATAAACGAAAATTTATCACTGATAAACTTTTCAAACAGCACTGCTGCCTTGACAGACCCTTTGAAACGCAAGGGCCTGGAGGCGCGTGCTATGCAAAACTACTATCGCGGCGACATCCTCTGGAGAGAGGATGCGCTACGAAACTATTGGGCAAATAACATGCAATACTACATCGCTCAGAAAATCCAGGACAGCTTTAGTGCTAAAGAGAGGTTTGTCGCCCAGAAACATAGCGGGATGGAGTGGAAGACAGTACCGGTACGCTAGGGGAAAGTGCCTTTTTCTCTCTGTTTCGGCTTCCCTGCACTCCACGAGGACGTGGAGCACGGTAAGCCTCTCTCCACATCTACCACAGGTTGGCGGGTCATTTCCAGTTAGAAGGAAATTGTGGGTGCCGTATGTATGTCCTATTCTCAGACGAGAGAATAGGACATTTGTTCTTCGTATTTTCGTAACGGGATGCCAGGGACCTATTTGTGGCTTAACTAAGTGGAGCTTATTGTTCGCTTCGGCATCCCACAAGCGCTGCCAGTGGCTTCGAAGTTTCTTTCTCAAGTAGGGCTTGAGATCTGTGGCAGGGATAGAAGCGGTAGGGTTAAGGGCTCGCGATGTAGTTGATGTGGCCATTTGATCAGCCAGAACATTCCCCTCGATGCCTCTATGGCCAGGCACCCAGCATATAATAATATGCTGGTTAGACATGTATGCCTTGCACAGAGCAGAATACAGTTCAATAAGTACAGGGTTTGTGTGTCTATGTAGAGTCATGATGGCTTTTACGACGCTTAGGGAGTCTGTAAATATTATTGAGCTTTTGAGTTTCGATTTGCCTATACTCTTCACAGCCGATAAAAGTGCATAGGCCTCAGCCGTAAAAATGCTTGTTTCCGGGTGCAGTACATCGGACTCGGAGAACGATGGGCCGACTACTGCATAAGATACCCCTGCATGTGACTTGGAAGCGTCGGTGTAAAACTGAGTGCAGGACGAGTACTTGAACTGGATTTCCAGAAAATGCATCCGGATATGTGCCTCTGGAGCATCTTTTGTGACCTCTACAAACGAAGTATCACACTCTATGAGTTGCCACTGCCACGGTGGCACTGGCTTTGCTGGGGCCATCAGAGTATTTTCAAGTAGTGGGATGTCCATTTCTTCACTAATTTTTCTTACACGTAGTGAAAAGGGTTCTCTTGCTGTCGGCCGGTTATTAAAGAGTGTGGAACTGGTCATATCATTTACGGTTGAGAAGGACGGATGTTCCGGGTTTGAATTTACTTTCAGGAAATAGGTGAGGCTTAAGGATGAACGTTGCATATCAAGCGACCACATGTCCGCCTCTACATACAGGCTTGCCACAGGACTTGTCCTGAAGGCACCAGTGGCTAGGCGGATGCCTAGATGGTGTACAGGATCCAGCATCCTTAGGGCGCTTGGCGTAGCGGAATGGTACACTATGGCGCCGTAATCTAATCTTGTAAGTATGAGGCTCTTGTACAAATTTAAAAGACACTGTGTGTCACTACCCCAAGCGGTGCGTGACAACACTTTTAGAATATTCATTGTTTTCATACACTTGTTTCTTAGATACCGTATGTGTGCCACAAATGTAAGCTTCGTATCTAGAATCATACCTAAAAATTTATGTTCTGTTTTTACGTGCACGCGTTCTCCCTGCAACTCAATGTGAGGATCGGGGTGCAGACCCCTCTTTCTGGAGAACAGGACGCAGGTGGTCTTTTGTGGGTTAAGGCTAAATCCATTCTCGTCTGCCCACTTAGACACCTTGTTCAGACCAAGCTGAATCTGCCGCTCACAGACTACGAGATTGCACGAGGCGAAACCTATCTGTACATCATCGACGTATGCAGAATAAAACATGTTTCTTGGGATATACAGACGCAAAGAACTCATTTTTACGATAAAGATAGTGCAACTGAGCACCCCACCCTGTGGCACTCCAGTTTCCTGCACAAAAGGTCTTGATACAGCATTTCCCACACGAACACGGAAAGTGCGATTAGATAAATAACTTTCTATGACATTTAACATGTTACCACGTATACCAACGTGCGAGAGGTCTCTAAGTATTCCAAACCGCCACGTGGTATCGTAGGCTTTTTCTATATCAAGGAATACAGAGAGAAAGAACTGTTTATGGATGAAAGCTTCACGAATTTGCGTCTCAATACGTATCAAATGGTCGGCGGTGGATCGACCTTCTCGAAACCCGCATTGCTACGGGTCAAGCAATTTGTTTGATTCGAGAAAATGTATTAGTCGGCGGTTAATCATTTTTTCGAACAGTTTGCAGAGGCAGCTTGTTAGTGCTATAGGGCGGTAACTCGAAGCAGACGATGGGTCCTTGCCCTGCTTCAGTATAGGAACGACAATGGCCTCTTTCCAGGCAGAGGGGATCTTGCCGGAGGTCCATATAGCATTGTATAGGGAGAGGAGAGTTTTCTTTGTTTCATGAGGAAGGTGTTTCAGCATTTGATAAGCTATGCGGTCAGAGCCTGGCGCAGACTTGTTGCAACAACTAAGTGATGCATACAGCTCAGCAATGCAGAATGGCTGGTTGTATGCCTCGTTTCCCGTACCTTTTCTTTCTAGTTTCTGTTTTTCTATTGTAGCTTTGTGCCTTTTAAATGTTTGGGAATAATGAGATGAGCTGGCCACATGTTGAAAATGTGCTCCCAGGCAGTTAGCTTGGTCTTCCAAACTGTGGCCTTGTGTGTTTACCAACGGGAGTGAATAGGTTTGTAGCCCTTTTATCTTATTAAGTTTCTTCCAGACTCTGCCCTCGTCTGTATATGAGTTTGTCTGATAAAAACTTTTTCCAACTTTCTCTCCTGGCGTGTCGGCGCGTTCTTCTGCCCTCCGATTTAATTTTCTTAAAATTAACAAGATTTTCCGCAGTTGGGGAGTCGCGTAGCAACCCCCACGCTTTGTTCTGTTTCCTACGAGCGTTCCGACATTCCTCGTTCCTCGTACATTCAGTAGCGGCATTGATTATGAAAGATGCAAGATACTCAACCGCAGCATCAATTCCCAGCAAAGATATGTCAGGCCACGAGATACCACTTGTAAGACTTTTGAATTTCTCCCAATCTGCCATATCCAACTTCCAGCGGGGTGCCTGTGGTAGAGGTTCGTTTTGTAGTGGTGATCTCAGCAGTATCGGGAAGTGGTCACTCCCGTAAGGATTTTTTATAACTTCCCATTTAAGTTCAGCAAATATAGACGGGGAAACTATACTGAGATCAATGGAAGAAAAAGTTATGTTTGCGAGATTGTAGTAGGTGGGTTCCTTCTTATTCAGGAGACACGCACCAGAGGAGAAAAGAAATTGTTCAATTAGGCGTCCTCGCGCATCGATACGTGTGTCGCCCCACAAGCTGCTGTGTGCATTGAAATCGCCAAGAACGAGGTAGGGTTCTGGTAATTCATCTATAAATGACTGAAATTCATGCTTGTGTAAAGAATGGTGTGGGGGTATGTAGAGCGAGCAAATGGTTATGAGCTTACCCAGAAGTACAGCACGAACGGCTACCGCCTCTAGTGCCGTATTGAGTGGAAGTTGCTGACAGGCTACACTTCTGTCGAGTATGATGGCCACACCACCAGATGATGCGGCAGAATCCTCGCGATCTCTTCGGAAAACAATATTCTGACGTAGGAAGTTGGTGTTTCTGGAGTTTAGGTGTGTTTCTTGAACACACAGCACCTTTGGATTAAATTTATTGATAAGTTCTTGGATGTCGTCTAGGTTGTGGATTAGTCCTCTAACATTCCACTGCATTATTGTGTTCATGTTGGAGGAAAATAAAAGGCGCTGTGTGTCTCAAAAGGGAGGAGAGTGACTTTACTTTACAAGGCCTTTGTCAGGCCCTGTAATTGGTGTTTTGTCTTTTTTGGAGCGGTCGAGAGAACCTCGCCGCTCCTTCGACGCTACCTGCGCCGTTTGGCTTGGACTGGTGTCCATAGCCTCTTGCGAGGCACTGGACACCCGCTCCAGAGAGCGATGTGTGCGTCGCGTAGACTTCACCTCGAGCGACGAAGTCTGTGTCCCCACCGGGCCGGAGGTCGAAAGGACCCCTGTGGCCTCTGCGGTGCCCTGGCTGCTGCCGGAGCTTGTAGAGGCCACTGGTGTGGACATTTTGAGAGATGGCAGGGCAGCGTTGGCTGCTCCCACCTTAGGGGCGGGTGGCGTTAGCCTCGGCACGCTAGGCGTGGTCCGGGCTACCGCCAGAGGCCGTTGTGGTGCCGCCCCCCGTTGCACCACTTCGGCGAAAGATGTTTTAAGCAAGAAAAACGAGGAGATACGTTGACGTGCTTCGCGGAATGTGATATTCTCCTTCACTTTTACAGTAATTATTTCTTTTTCTTTCTTCCAGGCTGGACAAGCTCTGGAGTATGCCGGGTGACTGCCGTCGCAGTTCGCACAATGTACCTCGTCATTATTGCAATCGTCAGAAGAGTGACCAGTTGTGCCGCACTGCGCACATAAGCTGCCCTCGGCAGCTTTGGGATGCGTGACCAAATCTTTGGCATTTGAAGCAACGTCGCGGGTTTGGGATATAAGGTCGAACATGAAGTTTTACATAGCCGGTTTCAAGTGTCTCGGGTAATGTGGTTGAACTGAAAGTGAGTATTAAATGCTTTGTTGGGATTTCGTTGTCATTCCTTCTGATTGTGATGCGCTGCACGTGGATTACGCCTTGGTCCTTCCATCCATCCAGGAGTTCTTCTTCATTCAATGTCATTAAGTCTTCATCTGATACTACGCCCTTGACTGTGTTCATAGTTC
Organism: Dermacentor silvarum; assembly: GCF_013339745.2. Taxonomy (NCBI): domain Eukaryota; kingdom Metazoa; phylum Arthropoda; class Arachnida; order Ixodida; family Ixodidae; genus Dermacentor; species Dermacentor silvarum. Next base: position 202,691,740 of record NC_051157.2, on the reverse strand, counting down.
GATGCGCGCTCACAGAAACAGGGATATTACCAAAGGCTACGAGGTGTGCTAGTCTGTTGTATTGTTCCTTGTCTTTTAGTTCCAGGAGCAAATCTCCACTTGCCATCTTTGTTACCTTATAACCAGTTCCAATGGTTTCTCTTAGGCACTTGGCCACAAGAAATGGTGAAATTGTTCTAGCTTTTGTAGATGATTGTTCGCAGTGGAGGACGTGGAATTTCGGGAAACGTTCGCTGTTTTTGGGCAAGAATAGTGATGTTGCATCGGTGCGTACCCTTTTCGAGGCACGATCAGTTGAGAAAGGGTTCGGGGATCCCATGGAAAGAAACTACATGTTCGGCAACGGCGTCTGCCACCCACCGCGGAGCCCAACAAGGGGACGTGGCAGAACATAAGACAAGTCTGCACAGCGCCAGCAGTATGCCGTTGCTATAACCCAATATGGTATACCCAAGGTAGGACAGCCACACCAGGTTAACCCTTGCCGCCAGGAAAACTCGAAGTGAATGGAAAAGATGAGAGGACAGGACAGATTAAATGTGGAAGGGAAAGACGAAGATGATGGTAGAGAGAGATAGGAAAAGACGACTACCGGTTTCCCCCGGGCGGGTCAGTCCGGGGGTGCCGTCTACGTGAAGCAGAGGCCAAAGGGGTGTGTTGCCTCCGCCGAGGGGCCTTAAAGGTCCAAACACCCGGCTTCGGCTCAACCCCCAGGATCCCCTTTTCCCCGGACACGGCTAAGCCACGCACGGATAAAGGTGGGAGGGTCCAACCCCCATGTGCTCGGGTCCGTGGTGTCGCAACACACCAAACGCCTGCTGACGCCGACGCCCCTGCGGGGCACATTGCATGTGCTAATCATGCTGAAATAAATCTACTTCAGAAATTCATAGAAAATGTTTACTGATAAAAAACATTCAATATACATGAACGCACAGTACATTGTTGCAATTCCCTCAGTAACCTCGTTGTACAAAAATTGACAAACTAACAAAAAAGAAAAAAAATTCATAGCGATTACAACACTACAACACAAGTTCATGTAATTTTTAAAGGAAATATTACAAGTTTGAATGTATTAATAATTAATAAAACCATTCAATCTTTGGAGGGAAGTCAACTTATCTCTTAGCAAAGTACATTTGTCTTATTTCTAGCCATACAGTCTGGAACAAAAGCATATGCATTTCACTACACTGTAAATGTTTTTGAGAACACCTGAGACTCGGGCTGCTGAACGTCACTCAACATGGCACTGCCACTCAAACAGTTCTTGATGTTACTGTGCCACCTACATATTTGTCTCTAAGCTTCCAGGCTTCTCTATATGGACCTTTATTCAGCCAGTCTAATAATATGCCAAATAAAGTAAACATGCACCAGTGCAACTCCAACAACTGCATATCAATGTCTCAATTATCGGAACACATTGAACTATTCAAGATAAACAAAATATGTGGCTTGCTCAAGTAAAACCTTGTGGAGATGGGTTTGCACAAGGCTTACCCTACGAGCGGCGGTCAGGAAAGGGCACGACGCTCCTCCACTCCACAACGCACAAAGGCGCTACGGCAGGGTTCGTCGACTCTCCGACACGGCGCAGAGAAGGCTCCGGAGTCGGATCGCCAACAAACACGGGTTTATTCACCCAAGGTACAGCTCAGTGCTACAGTCACGGCGCTTACGGGCCAAGGCTCGCCGCAAGACCGATCGAGTACGCGCGCCCGCTGCGCTAGGGCTAACCGGGTAGCGGTCCGCCAAGCGCGATAACGAGGAGTCGCGAGAACAAAGGTCTCATGTAACCACCTCGTTGCGAGCCTGTGAGCCTCTCTCGCGGCGAGGAAGCGCTCAGCGGACGAGAGCTCTGGTGGACAGGGTGCCCGGGGGCCGCCGAGCGGGAGGCCAATCAGGGCGCGTCCCGGTGACGTGTCTCGCGGGGCAAGTCCAATCCCGGGGGGGAGAAGCACGGTTTGCGCGGGAAAGTAAGTCCGGCGCGCTCGCCATGTCCGCCATGTTGCCGTTACGGCGGCGGTTCCCGGGGATCGAGCTAAGCGCCACGCGCGAGCTGGGGGACGAGGCGCGGGAAGGCACCTCGATCCCCACATTCCCCCCTCCTAAAGACCGAGGCCAGCCTCCTAAGTGGCTGACCGAGGCCAAGTGGCAAGGTTGACTCAGCCAAAGAGGGCTAAGCCAACGGGGCAAAGTCCAAGAGGGTGTCGTCGTCTTCCTCAGGACCAGGACAGGGAGAAGGGGCCACAGCAGTCCAAAAAGCTGAAGACGTCGCTTCTCTTGACACAAAGCCAGGGGTTTGCCTTGGCCACCAAAGTTCCGCACACTGGAAGGACCCCCTGCCAGGTGGAAGAGTCAGCAGCCCAGGCAGGACGGGGCAGGGCAGCAGCATGATTCAGCCAGCAACACTGGAGGTCCGCCGGACTGGAGCAGCCAGGAAAGCGCGAGGCGTGGCTGCCATTTTGGCGCAGCAGCCACCACAGAAGTCACTGGGCTCCCCGGATTGCGCAGGAACAGCAGGCCGGGATAACCGGCAGCCGGGTCAGCAGCGGCAGCCGGAGTGACCCTCCTCGGCCAGGGGTCAGCGCCTGATTGGGGGCCAGCCACAATTAGCGGCAGCCTAGACAGCAGGAGGCAAGGCTGGCACGTGCTCGTGGCCCCCAGAGGCAGGAGTCATTCATGGCGGAAGGACCAGGAGCAGCAGGCCTTGAGGTCAGCAACAGGCTGACATGGTAGGGCCAGGGACAGCCGGCATCGTGGTCAGCAAGACTGGTGGCACAGTGGAGCCAGGCGCAGGGAGCAGGCTGGACGACGCAAGGTGAAGGACAGGAACGCCCCCCGGCATAGCCGGCGTGCCAAGGAAGTTGCCCGCCTGGCTGACAGTCCAAAAAGGGGCGTTTGCCAGGCTGAGGATTGGGCAACACATAAGAGGGTATATTAGGCCACATGGGCCTGTCACCGCTTCGATGTGCGTCCTTGCACCGTAGCTACATTTCTCCATTCACCGGCATGGTAGGGAATGAAGCCCAGCTACCTGCTAGTGGGAGAAAGCTGACTAGGCGCGTCAGAAGGCGGGTGAGCACGAGAGGGTACATTAGGCCAAAAGGGTCTGTCACCACTTCAACGCGCGCCTTCGCACCGTAGCTGTGTCTCTCCGTTCATCGGCGTGGTAGGGAATAAAGTCCGGCTACCAGCTGGTGGGAGAAAACCTGCCTAGGTGCGTTTCCGTAGGTTGTACCGGTGGCGTGGCCTGGGGCCAGCCGTATCACGGTTTGCCTGCGGTCCGTTGACCGCCTCCCCCTCTCCCCAGTCGTTGCTACGGGCAACGAAAGGTTTGAGGTCCGAGACGTGAACTGGACCGCCGACTGGTCTCCCTTGGGAGTCAGCCAGCTTGTATACCAGAGGGGACATTTTGGTCTCCACTCGGTACGGGCCCAACCATTTGGCCGACAGGGAGGCAGAGATGCCTTTGGCGGCGTCACTCAAGACATGGTTGCGTCTGAGGACGAGATCGCCGACACCATAGTGCACGTCCCTATGTGACCGGTCGTATTGGACCTTTTGTCCAGCTCGCGCTTTTGCCAGGTTGGAACGGGCCAGGTCAAGGGCCGCGTCCATCCGTGAGCGCAGTTCCGCCGCGTAGCCGGAAAGACCGGCTTTCGTGGCGCACGCCCTGCTGCCGGTTCGCAGAACGCGGTCCATGGGGTTTGGCAGCTCTCTCCCGAAGTTGAGGAAAGCGGGCGTGTGCCCAGTCGAACGGTTCACCGTGGACCGCAAGGAGAAGCATATCTCGTTAAGACAGACATCCCAATCCCTATGTTGCTAGGCAAAGGCCGCGAGCAAGGGCTTGAGGTTCCGGTTAATCCGTTCTGTCGGGTTGGCCTGTGGGTGATACGTGGTTGTCTTGCGGTGCTTAATGCCAAAGGCAGCACACGCATCCACGAACATCTTGGCCGTGAAGTAGGACACGTTGTCCGTTATCAGCTCCGCCGGAAAGCCAAAGCGGTTAAAGACCTCGGTCAACTTGTCCCAGATTGCGCGTGCCGTTAACTTCCGAAGGGGAAAAAGTTCAACCCATTTCGTGAAGTGATCTGTGACAGCCAGGAGAAAAACGTAGCCTCGCCGGCTTCTGGGAAAAGGTCCCATAATGTCACAGGCCACGACTTGCCAGGGTAGCTGGCTGTCGATTGGCTGCATGAACCCAGGGGGTTTGCCCGCGCGAGGCTTCACACATTGGCACACGCGGCCTGAGCGGGCGTAGTGAAGAGCGTCACGCTTCATGCCTGGCCAGGTAGCGGAGCGGCACAACTTTTGGAAAGTCTTAAGGCCACTCGCATGTCCGGCCACCCGCGAGTCGTGGAAATAGCTCAGGGTGGCTTTCCTTAGACTGCGGGGTATCACCACCTTGAAAGACTCCTGGGGAGCCTCCTCAGATGGGATATAGTGCAGGAGAGCTTTATCGGCGTCAAGCAGATACGTATCCAACGTGCCCGCAACAATACTAGCTGTCCGGGTACGCCCGGCGGCTTTGCCGCCCCACTCCTCTTGGGAGCTCGGCTCTTGGAGCCTGTCAACGATTTCTATTTACAAAACGGGTCGTTCTGCTTAAGCAGATACGGATCCCACGTGCCCGCAACAATACAAGCTGCGTGGCACTAGGCGCCAACAGCAATACCAGCTGTCCGGGTGCGCCCGGCGGCTTTGCCGCCCCGCTCCTCACGGGAGCTCGGCTCTTTGAGCCTGTCAACGATTGCTATTTACAAAATGGATCGCTCTGCTGAGCCTTTAGCAGCTCTTGCCTGCTGAAGACAATACCCGATGAGGTAACGGGATCCACCAGGTAAACGTCCTCTCCCGGGGCTGGCAATCCGAGGATCGCTTCACCGTCGGGGGTCGCGCCTTTCGAGCCATTGGAGACACAGGCTGATGATGATGATATATGGATTTTATTGGCGCAAAGGCCAGGGATGGCCAAAGAGCGCCAAGAAAGATCGTATGAAGTAGTCTATGAAGTGGTAAATGGCAGATGGTGATTGCACATGGGCTGTATAGGGGCCTAAAACATACGCTGTAAATGGCGTAAAATATATAGACACTAAAATAATGAGAATGACAAGTGATATGGGCTATGATCATAAAACTTACTCTATGTCTGAATAATACAATAAAATTTGACAACCCAATGGCACAGCTGCCTCACCAGTGCCCTTGAGCGCAAGGGCCCAGAGGCTTGTGCCTTACAGTACTACTATCGCAGCTGCACCCTCTATAGAGAGGGCGTGCTACGAATCTCTTGGGCTAATAACGTGCAACACAACATCGTTTAAGAAATTAAGCACCGCTTTAGACCCGAAGAGTGGTTCTGCGCCAAGAAATAGTGCGGGATGAAGGGGGATACACTGCTGGTAAGCTTGAGGAAAATGCTTTTTTCGTTCAGGTTCCGCTTCCCGACACTCCACCAAGACGTGGAGGACGGTCAGCCTCTCGCCACATCTACCACAGCTAGGAGGTTCAGCACCAGTTAAAAGATAAGAATGGGTACCATAGGTGTGCCCTATTCTCAGTCGGCAAAAGAGCACATCACATCGTCGTGATTTTGACAGTGGCGACCAATTCCCTAACTGGGGTTTGATTGCATGCAGCTTATTCAAGGTTTCGGTATCCCACAAGTGTTGCCAATGGCTCCTGAGCTTTTTACGAAGGAATGGCTTTAGGTCTGTGGCTGGGACTGCTATGGAGAAACTGCTAGCTTTCGCTACCGTGGCTTTAGCCATTTCATCTACTAGTACATTTCCTTCGATGCCTCTGTGCCCAGGCACCCAGCATAATACAACATGTTGGTTTGACATGTAGGTTCTGCATAGCAGTGCATAAAGGTCGTTTATTATAGGATTTTTATGTTTGTGTATTGATTTTAAAGTTTTCACTACACTTAAGAGTCTGTGAATATAATGGCTTTTGTGAGATTTGTTTTTCTAATATGTTTCACAGCCGCCATCACTGCATAAGCTTCTGCGGTGAAGATGCTGGTTTCCGGGTGCAGGACGTCGGATTCTGAAAATGACGGACCAGCAGCTGCATATGATACGCCGGAGTGTGACTTCGATGCGTCTGTGTAGAATTGTGCACAAGAATACTTCCACTGGAGTTCAAGGAACTGCATACGGATGTGTACTTCTGAAGCGTGTTTCGTGATTTCCTCAAATGATAAGTCACACACTATCTCCTGCCACAGCCATGGTGAAAGCGGCTTTGCTGGAGTCATTATTTCATGTGTAGGGAGCGGAATACCCATGTCCTCACTCAGTTTCCTTACACGCAGTGAAAAGGGCTGTCTCACTGAAGGTCGGTTTTGAAAAAGTATACTAGACGTTGTATCGTTTATCGTTGAATAGCATGGATGTTCACAGTTGGAACTTACTTTCAGAAAGTATAAGAAACTAGAGTATGTCCTCTGCAGTTCAAGAGACCACACATCTGATTCTACATACAGGCTCTGTATGGGACTTGTTCTGAAGGCACCGGTCGCGAGGCGGATACCTAGATGGTGCACAGGATCTAGCATCTTCAGAGCGCTGGGTGAAGCGGATTGGTAGACTATAGCACCGTAGTCTAACCGCGACCATATAAGGCTTTTGTGCAGAGTCATGAGGCACTTCCTGTCACTACCCCACGTTGTGTGCGACAGGATTTTAAGGATATTTAGCGTCCTTAGGCATTTACCTTTAATGTGCTTTATGTGAGAAATAAAGGTAAGCTTTGAATCTAGTATGACGCCTAAGAATTTGTGTTCTGCATTCACAGGAACGCGTTCTCCATGGAGTTCAATAATGGGCTCTGGGACCAAGCATCTTTTTCGTGTAAACAGGACACAGGAGCTCTTTTGGGGATTGAGCTTAAATCCATTCTCATTAGCCCACTTAGACAGTTTGTTCAGGCCTAGCTGAACTTGTCGCTCACAGATGGACAGGTTACATGACTTGAATCCTATCTGCACGTCATCAACATATGCGCAATAAAATAAACTTCGCGGAAAACAGGAGCGCAATGAATTCATTTTGACAATAAAAAGGGTGCAACTAAGGACACCACCCTGAGGCACTCCAGTTTCCTGGACAAATTGCCTAGACAAAATGTTTCCAATTCTAACACGGAATGTCCGGTTAGAAAGGTAGCTTTCAATTAAGCTAAACATGTTTCCACGGATTCCCATTTCGGAAAGGTCTCTTAATATTCCGTAACGCCAGGTAGTATCGTATGCTTTTTCCATATCGAGGAATACCGATAGAAAGAATTGTTTATGAATGAAGGCATCACGAATAATGCCCTCAATGCGTACGAGATGGTCAGTCGTCGACCGGCCTTCCCTAAAGCCACACTGGCACGCATCAAGCAGTTTGTTCGATTCCAGAAAATGTAGAAGACGGCGATTAACCATCTTTTCGAAAAGCTTACAAAGGCAACTCGTAAGCGCTATTGGGCGGTAGCTTGTTACAGAGGAGGGATCTTTACCCTGCTTCAGAACTGGAATAACAACAGCTTCTTTCCATGCAGCTGGAAGGTACCCGGCAGTAAATATTTTATTAAAAAGTACTAGGAGCGTCCTTAATGTGTCTGTGTGGAGGTTTTTAATCATGTCATACATGATTCTGTCGGCCCCCGGGGCAGAGCTTTTACACATGTTCAAAGAAGCTTTTAACTCAGCGATACTAAAAGGAAGGTTATAAGCGTTGTTCTTTGTGCACTTGCGGTCGAGTGCCTTGCGTTCAGCTATCTGTTTGTGCTTGAGAAATGATTCGGAGTACTGGGTCAAGCTCGACACACGCTCAAAGTGTTCACCGAGAGCATTTGCCTGGTCCTCCAAGCCGTTCCCTTGTTCATTGACAAGCGGTAATGGGTGGGTTTCCTGCCCCTTCAGCCTTCTAAGGCCATTCCATACTTTAGACTCTTGTGTGTAAGATGTTATGCCAGACAGAAACCTCTCCCAGCTAGCCCTCTTTGCTTGTCGCCGCGTCCGTCTTCCCTGTGATTTTGCCAGTTTAAATTCTATGAGATTTTCCGCAGTCGGGGGGCGACGGAGTACACCCCACGCTCTGTTCTGTTTCTTTCGTGCCAGTCTGCACTCCTCATTCCACCAGGGGACCTGTCTTTTACCTGAGAGACCTTTTGTTTGTGGAATGAATTTTTCCGCTGCGTCGATTATAAAACCAGTAAAATACGCTACTGCGTCTTCAATATTAAAATTGTTCATAAAATCTTCTGATAAGTATGTTGACTCTTTAAAACTTTTCCAATCAGCGGACGGTATTTTCCAACGAGGGGCGTGGGGTGGACTATCATGTTCCTGTATTAAGTTAAGCATTACAGGAAAGTGATCGCTCCCAAATGGGTTCTTGACAACATTCCAGTCTATGTAAGGAAGGAGGCTCGCAGTGCCAATCGCTAAATCTATAGAAGAATATGAATTATTGTGGATATTATAATACGTGGGCTCTTTTTTATTAAAGAGGCACACACGAGATGTTACCAAAAAGTTTTCAATAAGTCGACCCCTGGCATCACACCGGGAGTCTCCCCACAAAGTACTGTGAGCGTTAAAATCACCGGTTATAATATAGGGCACCGGGAGCTGGTCAGTCAGCTTGTAGAACTCTGTTTTGCTAAGTTGGTGATGAGGCGGTATGTAAATGCAACAGATGGTTACTAATTTTTTAAAGAGAATTGCTCGCACAGATACCGCCTCAAGGGACGTCTGAAGAGAAAGGTTATGACAAGCAACAGACTTATCTACTATTATTGCTACTCCACCGGACGGGGTGACAGCGTCGTCACGGTCCCACCGGAAGATAGCATATTGTCTGAGGAAGTTTGTTTGTTGGGGTTTTAAATGCGTTTCCTGAACACACAGCACTTTTGGCTTATATTTATGGAGGAGTTCTGTGATATCGTCGAGGTTATGAAGAAGTCCTCTCACATTCCATTGTAGGATTTGTGTGTCCATTTGAATAGTGTTTTATGCTGTATGTTCAAGAATGCAATGTTGGCTCACGGGCCTTTTCCAGGCGCCGTGACACGAGATTTTTCTTTTTTGGAGCGGTCGATAGAATCGCGCCGCTCCTTAGGCGCTGGTGGCGCCGTCTGGCCGGTTGTTGTGTCCATTGCATCTTGCGACGCGCTGGACACACGCTCTTGCGAGCGGTTAGTTTGACGTGAAGGCCTCGTCTCGAGGGACGGGACCTTGGAGGCCACCAGCCCGGAGGTCGATGGCCCCTTGTTCTGAGATGGCGGAGCAGCGCTAGCTGCAGCCGCCGAGGGGGCGGATGGCGTCACCGCCGGCTCACTATGCGTGTGCCAGACAGCCGCCGGAAGCCGTTGTGGCGCTGCCCCCTGACGCACCACTTCGGCAAAGCTGGTTTTCGGCAGGTGCGATACCCGCCTGCGTGCCTCCTTGAAAGTTATGTTTTCCTTTACTTTAATAGTTACTATTTCTTTTTCTTTTTTCCAGGATGGGCACGACCGCGAGTAGGCGGCGTGGTCCCCATCACAGTTAACACAATGTAGAGAGCTTTCACAAGACTCGGAGGAATGTTCAGGAGCACTGCATTTTGCACAAGTTTGGCGGCCTCGGCAGTTCTGGGAACTATGGCCGAACCGCTGGCACTTAAAACATCTCAGAGGATTTGGCACGTATGGCCTTACACGAAGTTTGATGTACCCGGCCTCGATAGACTCGGGCAGAACACTTGAATTGAAAGTAAGTATTAAGTGCTTGGTCTGGAGTTCTTTGCCATCACGCCTCATTTTAATCCGTTTAACATTGATGACATTCTGGTCACTGAAACCCTCAAGGAGTTCAGCCTCACTCAGCTGCAACAGGTCATCATCTGAGACAACGCCACGGGTAGTATTCATAGTACGGTGTGGGGTTACTGATAGTCGGGCATCTCCAAATGACACTAGATTGGGCAGTTTCTCGTATTGTTTTAGATCACGGAGCTCCAAGAGGAGATCCCCGCTTGCCATCCTGGATGCTTTATAGCCTGGTCCAAAAATATCAGTCAGAGTTTTTGACACAAGGAAAGGTGAAATTGTTCTTACTGATTTGTCTGTTTTTTCTGAGTGGATCACATGAAATCGGGGAAAGTTCTGTGTTTGACGTCCAAAAAACTGGAACACATCTTCGGTGCGCCCTCTTTTCAGACGGCGATCAGGGAGTGGTGGAAAAGGACTAGCCATAAGAATATCTAGGTTTTCGGCAGCAACGCCAGCCACCCACCATGGAGCCCAACAAGGGGACGCTGCAGGGCCTGTAAACACAAGATCTGCAGACGCCAGCTGTACGTCACCACTATAACCAAATATGGAATATCCAAGGTTGGCTACCCACACAAGGTTAACCCTTGCCGCCCAGAAAATCAGAAGTAAAAGGAAGTGAGTAGGAGACAGGAAAGATTGAAAGTCAGAGAGAAAGACGAAGATTGAGGAGGAGGACAGGAAAGGGCGACTGCCGATTTCCCCCGGGTGGGTCAGTCCGGGGGTGCCGTCTATGTGAAGCAGAGGCCGAAGAGGTGTGTTGCCTCCGCCGGGGGGCCTTAAAGGTCCGAACACCCAGCATCGGCTCAACCCCCAGGATCCCCCTTTCCCCAGACACGGCTAAGCCGCGCACGGTTAGACGCGGGAGGGTCCAACCCTCTTGTGCTCGGGTCCGTGGTGTCGCAGCACACCAAACACCTGCTCACGCAGTCGCCCCTGCGGGGGACACAGGCTCCGGTCTCTACTAAGTGCATGAGGTTCGCGCCTTTTGAGCCATTGGAGACTGAGGCTCCGGCTTCTACTTGGTGCGAATGCTCACGGGAGTGGCGGACCAAAGGATCAAACGCCGAAACAGGGGCTCGCGACAAGGCGTCCGCCACCACGTTTGAACTCCCGTTCCGGTAGCGCAGAACAAGGTACCACTGCCATGTCAACGCCCAGCGCGCGAGGCGGCCCGATGGCTCGCACAAGCGCTTAAGCCGGATCGTACGTCTCCACGGCAAACGGCACGTACGCTAACGCCAACTTCCGGAGAGCTAAAAGGACCAACGGACAGGTGGTCCGCTCAATGCACGACCTACCGAATGGGGCCAGTAAACGGCAAAGAGCTGGGCTGCCGCTCCGACAGGCGCATGAGGCCTCACATGACCGGCAGACGGATCGACAGCGGAGCGGGGTGACTCACGCACGTCGAAAATGTCGCTCGGATACGCGTGAGACAAGCGGTAGGCGGAAAACGCGGCGACTTTGTCGGCTGAGCGGGGTGGCTCGCGCTCGACATTGCTTCCCAGCTGCGCTCGGGACAAGGAGAGGCCAGCGAGCAATTTGCACCAACAGCGAGGCGGGGAGGCTCAGCTGCGGCGCACGGGACACCGAACTGCGCTCGGGACAAAGGAAGGCCAGCGAGCGAGCTCGCGCCTACGGCGTAGCGGGAAGGCTGCACCGCGGCGTATTCGTCCGAGAAAGGCGCTCGGGACAAAGGTGGGCCAGCGAGCGTATGCGTGCGAGCATCTAAGCAGGGTGGCTCCGATGCGGCACATGGCGCGGGGAACGATGCTCGGGACAAAGGGAGGCCGGCGAGCGTATTCGTGCGAGCATCTAAGCAGGGTGGCTCCGATGCGGCACATGGCGCAGCGAACAACGCTCGGGACAAAGGGAGGCCGGCGAGCGTATTCGTGCGAGCATCTAAGCGGGGTGGCTCCGATGCGGCACGTTGGGCACAACTGAGCTCGGGACAAAGGCCAGCGAGCGGAGACAGCACGCCGGAGGGGCTAGTAGGCACCTGCTCCCCGCGCGTCTCAAACAGTTGATAAAACCCGTAACTGGCGTGGCTATATAGGACTAGAGTACCCATCCGAGCTGTCGACATCACCTAGGGCGCTCCAAGGAAGGGATCGCTTCCGGTGGCCGAAAGCATGGGGTCGCGAAGGCGAACCTACCTCGTGCTATCGATGTCGTTCGCTCCGAAGGACGATAAGTCCGCAGCCAGGGGGTGAGGCAGGAACGAGGGCCGTGAAGGGGCCTGCTCTGATGCCATGCCGAAACCACGTTGGGCGCCAGTTATGTGGAGATGGGTTTGCACAAGGCTTACCCTACGAGCGACGGTCAGGAAAGGGCACGACGCTCCTCCACTCCGCAACGCACAAAGGCGCTACGGCAGGGTTCGTCGACTCTCCGACACGGCGCAGAGAAGGCTCCGGAGTCAGATCGCCAACAAACACGGGTTTATTCACCCAAGGTACAGCTCAGTGCTACAGTCACGGCGCTTACGGGCCAAGGCTCGCCGCAAGACCGATCGAGTACGCGCGCCCGCTGCGCTAGGGCTAACCGGGTAGCGGTCCGCCAAGCGCGATAACGAGGAGTCGCGAGAACAAAGGTCTCATGTAACCACCTCGCTGCGAGCCTGTGAGCCTCTCTCGCGGCGAGGAAGCGCTCAGCGGACGAGAGCTCGGGTGGAGAGGGTGCCCGGGGGCCGCCGCGCGGGAGGCCAATCAGGGCGCGTCCCGGTGACGTGTCTCGCGGGGCAAGTCCAATCCCGGGGGGGAGAAGCACGGTTTGCGCGGGAAAGTAAGTCCGGCGCGCTCGCCATGTCCGCCATGTTGCCGTTACGGCTGCGGTTCCCGGGGATCGAGCTAAGCGCCACGCGCGAGCTGGGGGACGAGGCGCGGGAAGGCACCTCGATCCCCACAACCTGCATTTCATTATATGTACATACAAATAAAATACACACCAGCACATGTCTGTCATGCTTTGCCAAAGCATTTGCTGGCTATATCATCATGGTGCACTATAGTAAGTTCCTATTTGTGTACCAGCGATGCCCACCAGATCCTCAGCTGGAGGAAGCACCACCGCAGCAGAAACTGGAAGCGGCTCCACCCAGAGTCGAGTTCAACGAATCCTACGCCGCCCCCAACATCTCGGCCACTGGACAGGGACCGGGGGCCGAAGGTTTGCCCCCTCAAACACATGCGGTGTTGGCCTGTCTTTTGTAGAAACTAAACTATCTTCTGCCACCAACGAATGAGCATTCCTTTCACAGACGGGACTCAACCCCGTAGGAAACACTGTAAATGAGGCAGGAGGTGCGAAGCGGATAAGTTTTCGTAGTTAGGCAATGGCTACAGGAGGGTTTCACAGTGCCATCAAGCCTTTCTCAGTCAAATCGTGAGCATCGTGGATCCAGTGTCACTTTTCCTTCGTGGCAAATGACATCAGTTAAGAAGTGGGCACTTCTCCTCGTGCTTTGTGGGGCCGATGCTTTCAAGACTGTGTGCAGGCTCGTGGCGCCGAAGACCCAAAGAGAAATCTTCAATAATTTAGAACTTCTCCGGCAGCCCTTCGAACCCAGGCCATTCGAGATTTACAGCCGGTACGTGTTTCTAAGACGCCACCAAAGGCCGGATCAGTCAATCAGCAGCTAGGTTGTAGCCCTTAAAAGCATGACAGTCAACTGCAACTTTGGAGTGCTGCCAACGGCTGCAACATCGACTATGTCACCCGACAGCCAAACGACCGCTTCAGTAGCGAACCCAACTATGCTTCTACAAGATGTGATGCTCCGCAACAGCTTCGTCTGGTGCATCCGGGACAAACATCTTTAGCAGATAATATTTGTGGAAAAAGACCTGACATTCCAACAGGCTCTGAATTTAGCCCTTCAGCGGAAAGTGCGTCAAGACATCAGCAAGAAATCAAAAGTGTGGTGAACTGAGGGAAAATTACCAGGAGTCACAAATCGAGCAAGGAAGCAAGCATTCATCAGCATGATATTGCCATTGATGTGACGGTTCACATCCTGCAAACCTGCAAATTGAGGACAGCAGAGTGCCATTTATGCTCCAAAAAAGGTCACATCAAGCATGCCTGCATCTTGAAGAAAAAGAAAAACAAGAAACCACGCTCCGACAACAAGGAGCAACAGGCGCACAGTGCCAACCTATTACCTGCCAACAAGTCCTCCTACGAGCTACACGCAGCGAGTTAGCGAACACGCAGCCCCAAGTGCCTCTTGGAGTTGAGGGTGAAGGGCAAGAAGTTACAATTTGAGGTAGACAGAGGTGCAGCTTGCGCCTTGATAAACGACGACACGTACCACAGAACTTGGAACAAAAATGCTCCCCGGCTTTCAAGCAAGCTGCTCGACTTGCGGACATGGTCAGGTGAAGAGCTATGCATCCTGGACTCCACACAAGTTTGCATCGAGTTCAAATAAAAGGACTACGAGCTGCCGTTTCTGTTTATGAAGGGCACGGAGTGCAGCCTTCTAGGAAGAAACTTGTCTTTGGCACTTCATTTTCAGGTGAAAGGAATCAACCACGTTGGAGAGCCAGCACTAGAGATTACAGAGGTCCTCGGACGGCACCCAGATGCATTCACGGAAGACATCGACAGCTGCACAGGTCCTTTTATTCACCTGGCTCTCGAGGACGGCGCGATGGTGAAGTTTTGCGAGGCTCGTTCGGTTCCACTGGCGCTGCAAGGGCCAATGGAAGATGAGCTTGATCGTCTATAGCACCAGGGCGTCCTAAAACTAATGCAGCATACTGAATGGGTTAACCCATTAGTTCTCGTTTGGAATAACGGCAGTACACTCCATGTCTGTGGCGATTACAGAAGTACTGCTAACGGAGCAGCAAACAAGGCGTCATACTTGCTACGAACTACAGGTGAAATGTTTGCAAACCTACGTGGTGGAACCCTGTTCTCTACGTTGCATCTATATCAATCATATCAACTGAAAGGCGACGATGAAACAGCAGCACTATTTACAGTCAACTCTACAAAAGGACTATTCAAGATGAAATGCCTCTGGTTCGGAATTCCTACCACAACAGCTATCTTTCCACACAAGCTGGAGACAATGTTGGCAGGAATTCCAGGGGCGTGTTTACCCCGCCAACATCAGTCACTGGGAAAGGCACAAATGAGCACGTAGTGTCTGAATCAGGTTGTGTAGAGGCTAAGCGAGAAAGGCCTGCACCTCAAGAAAGACAAGTGCTCCTTCTTAATCATGTCAGTCAAGTTTCTGTGAAACCGAAGTGATGGTACTGGTGTTCGCACCACTGAGAAAAAGGAGGCTATACTTGAAGTGGCCAAACCATCTGGCAGGACATTGCTAAGAGCTTTTCTGGGCCTTATTTAATTTTTTGCAACTGATTTTTAGAGAAAAGAGCGATGGTCGCTGTGAAATTGTATAGGCTCCTAGAGAATAACATGCTCTGGAAGTGGCACAGCAAGCATCAATCCGCTTTCGAGGCACTTAAAGAGATTATCTGCACATCTACAATACTCGTTCACTACGAGATGAATCAGTTTGTTTTGTCCGTGGACTTGTCGCCGTAAGGCGTCGATAACGTTCTCACTCAGGAAAACGCTTTTGGCCGAGAGACACCCATTGCATTCGCATCGCGAACATTGGGAAGCGACAAAAAGAACTACTCGCGGCTTCACAAAGAAGGTTTGGCAGTAATCTATGGCACCACTAATTTTCATAAGTACATCGCTGGCCAGCACATGACCATAACAATAGATCACCAGCAGTTTATTAGAATCATGGGTGAAACAAAGCAAGTACCCCGAGTCCTTTCACAGAGGATGACTCGATGGTGCCTTGAACTAGCAACCTACAAGTCGGTGTACAGGCCTGGCCGACTGCACCAAAATGCAGACACTCTCAGCAGACTTCCTCTATTGGCACAAGTTGAGCCGCCGGGAGACATGCTCGTTTTGGCTACCACAACCAGCTTTGAGCTTTCATCGCGTCAACTCACACAAATGACTTAAGAGGACTCTCTTTTGTTCCGAGTGCTGGAGGCTGTCTCAAACAACGAAGTACACAAGCTGCCAAAGGAACAGTTTTCAATGCAAGAGGAGTGCCTTGTTAGAGGCTCCAGGGAGGTAATTCCAACAAATGCGAGAGATGACCTTCTTGAACTCGCACATGCAAACCACCATGGAATTATGGTCATGAAGGCATGCGCACGAAGTTCCTTTTGGTCACCAGGCGTTGACAAGACATCGAAAGATCCACTAAAAGCTGTGCAACTTGTTAACACCAAAGACCACCAACTAGGGCACTGGTCCCCGAATAGGAATGCGCAACAATGCCTTGGGACACATTTAACACAGACTTCGTTGGCCCTTTAGAAGGCAGAATGCTGTGGACACATACAGCAAATGGTGGGAAGTGTGCTCCGTGCACAGTCTGCCACATTGATTGAAGACATCCGGAACCTTTTTTTGCACCATTTGGGATCACCCACGGAGCAAGTTCACCATAATGGTCATGCAGGATTGTTTTTGAAACAAAACAGGCACTGGCCAAAAACAAGGATGAGACATTTGTGTGCAAGCTGGTCCAGTACTTGCTAAAGTGGGCAACAACGCCAGCTACACAATCAGCCCAACACAAGAACAAAAGTCATACATGCTGCAACAGGGACACAGTGTAGAGAGCACTCGCTGCTGGAGGAAGCTCCACCAGTGCGGCAGAAATGAGAAGCGACCCCAGCCCGAGTCAAGTTCCAAGAATCCTGGGAGGAACTGTGAAGTGTCAAATCCTTGAAAACCACCAACTGATGCTTTGTCAACTGTGGAACAGATGTATCTCTCTTAAGGGACACTGAATACTATCATTCACAAACGCCTGATGTTCCGCAATTTCAGTGCACACTGGATTTCAAGACAACTGGCCGTCTTCGATTGGCACAGACTGCAAACTAGCATAAAGCTTGAAGAATGTTGTGACAGGAAAAGCAACAGGTTTCTTTGCCAGGTCATCACCTATGACAAGACGTTTAACTCTAAAAGTTACAACACTCGCCTAAACATGAACACATATGGAAGTTTCCCAACACCAAAGAAGTTTCGAGCAATTCAGTCGGCAGGTGAACTCATGGTGAAGGGTTTTTGCAGCATCATATTTCCTCCCTAGTAGTGAGACCAGCTGAGCAAGTACACTAGTGAACAAGTACAGAACAAGTACAGGTGGGAGGTTCTCCAACATGCACACAGTGCACTTGGGAAGAAACGGCCCTGCAAACTAGCATGATACTATGGGTGTTCTCTTTATCCAGGAAAATATGTGTGCACATACAGTGTACCGCATAATGGGCACTTTACAAATAACTAAACATGTTTCACAATCCTAAAAAATAAATCGTCCTAGCTTCACTTGTGCGCCCTTTATGCGCTCAACAACAGAATTAGATCAACTGATGCATTAGTCTGTGACTTTATGAATGAGTTTGAGCTTCAGTCTACTGCAACACTTTTGGTGATAGCCATGTATTTGGCTCAGCTACCCCAGAAAGATGATCATAATTTTTCAGTTACAAGCCTACATTTTGATGAAAGTACATACGGTTAAATTGTAGCAGCCTGCTACAGTTCTACGGACGACACAATTAGGAATTCTTAAATACAAGTACTCCACCTTAAAATGACTCTACA
This sequence comes from Dermacentor silvarum, assembly GCF_013339745.2. Lineage (NCBI taxonomy): Eukaryota > Metazoa > Arthropoda > Arachnida > Ixodida > Ixodidae > Dermacentor > Dermacentor silvarum. Next base: position 202,674,244 of record NC_051157.2, on the reverse strand, counting down.
ACTCACTTTCCAGGGTTTAAATTATAGAAAGTCAATTGTACCTGCAAACTTTAAATATGAAATAAGCTTTCAAAATCCGATTAGTTCTTTTCCACCTTATTAGGTAACTCACACAAATATGATATGTGACCAACATTTAAGAAAACACACTGCAATGTTATGTCATCAACACAATACAAGAAGTGGTTCTCAGATGGAGGTGAATGACTGCACTGCAATATGTGTGGCACATCAAATGCACTGGGTGCAGTGAGAAGCTGCTGGCAGTGAAAGTACATAGTGCCCGAAACAACATAAATGGCTAAGACGTAACAGTACATGCCATCGGACATTTTTACATAAGAGCACGTTTTTGTTGGAACAGAGTACTCAGAGCTGTGAATTACAATGGGGCCAACCTGACACCTCAAATACTTGCACATTTGTGGGAGGGTACCAAATCGTGATATGAAAAGCCTTTTCACATTTTCTGGAATATCTTGAATTGGTCGTGCTTGTCCAAGAGCACATGTTTGAAAGCACCTCTTATACGTGTGCTCCAGCTCTTTATTTGCAGACAACAGACAAGACGAAAGTTCCACTTGTGCTGAAGCAGTCCGGTAGGCCTGGTGCATGATGCACCGTTCAGCAATTTGAACAGGCACATGCTTAGCAGCTGTTACAAGCTGGAGTGCCTTACCAATGCCATCTTCAAATGGAAATGTTGAGGTACCCCAAAGAGGCCCAAACATCCTTGCTGACTTTGAAAGATGCAACAACTGATGCATGTTAAATGTCATAGCACTTTCTCCGTACAGCTTTGCAGCCTGCTGAACAAATGCTAAGAGCAATTTTTCAGCGGTACAGATTTCGGCTTCTGTGACACTATCTTTCAACAAAACCAACTGCTTGTGTAAGCAGTGCAAAATGTGCCACGTATGCGTGGGGAAGTATGCTGGACACACATGGCAGACAATAAAATAAAAGCCAAGAGCACCATTCAGCAGCCTTCCAGTATGACCGATCCGATAAGGGCCGTCCCGACCTAGAGAAAATTATGGGTGGCCTTACTGAACGTAATCTTGCATCCATAAGCTTTAAGTGCCTGCCTGTATACCACGAAGAACCAGTACACGATAGCCACAATTCAGTCACTTGCTTTGTAACGCCTTCCAAAACGCAATGCATATAGTCAAGTGGCCCCCGCAGGGGCGGCTGCGTGAGCAGGCTTTTGGTGTGTTGCGACACCACGGACCCGAGCACACGAGGGTCGGACCCTCCCACGCTTAACCGTGCGTGGCTTAGCCGTGTCCGGGGAAAAGGGGATCCTGGGGGTTGAGCCGACGCTGAGTGTTTGGACCTTTAAGGCCCCTCAGCAGAGGCAACACACCCCTTTGGCCTCGGCTTCACGTAGACGGCACCCTCGGACTGACCCACCCGGGGGAAATCGGTAGTTGCCTTTTCCTATCCTCCTCTTCAATCTTCGTCTTTTTCTCTCACTTTTAATCTTTCCTGTCTCCTCCTCACTTCTGATTTTCTGATCTTCCAGGCAGCTAGGGTTAACCTTGTGTGAGATGGCCAACCTTGGTTATATCATATTTGGTTATAGTGGCTGTGTACAGCTGGCGTTGGCAGGTCTTGTTTATAACAACCCTGTCACGTCCCCTTGTTGGGCTCCGTGGTGGGCGGCTGGCACCGCTGCCGAAATCACGCTAATTTGTATGGCTTCCTCATACCCTAAACTCCCTGATCGCCCTCTCATAAAAAGAGGACGCACCGATGAATCGCTCAGCTTTTTCGCTAAGACCACCGAAATTTTCCCACGTTTCCACGTGATTCACAGTGAATCCCCCGGTAAAATCGTAAGAACAGTATCACCTTTTGTAGTTGCTAAATGCCTGACTGACTCTCTTGGTCCTAGTTACAAAGTAACGAAAATGCCCAGTGGTGACATCCTCCTCGAAATCCGTGACAAAGCACAGCACGAAAATCTGGCAAAACTTGTCTCGTTTGGTGACACCCAAATTTCTGTAAGCCCTCATCGTTCTATGAACAGTACACGAGGGGTAGTATCAGATCAAGACCTACTAGAATTGACTGAGGCAGAGCTCCTAGAGGGCTGGAAAGAGCAACACGTGACGAATGTGCAGCGAATCAAGATCCGGCGAGACGACAAGGAAATTCCTACAAGACACCTTATACTTACTTTTTGTACTAGCACGCTCCCCGAACAAATTGAAACAGGTTACATGAAAATAAATGTCAGACCTTACATTCCGAACCCTCGACGCTGCTTTAAGTGCCAAAGATTCGGTCACGGCTCTCAGAGCTGCCGGGGCCGTACTACCTGTGCAAAGTGCGCATCACACGACCACCCTGCGGACAACTGTAACGACCCACCCCACTGTGCAAACTGTGAGGGTGAACACCCGGCATATTCACGCTCCTGTCCCTCATGGAAAAAAGAAAAAGAAGTTATAACACTTAAAGTAAAAGAAAACATCTCCTTTAAAGAAGCACGAAAGCGCCTCTCATTTGTGGGGCCTTCTTTCTCCGAAGTGGCACGGCAGGGGGCAGTGCCACAACGGTTCTCGGCGGCCGTTCGAACCACGCAAAGTGGCCCGGCGGTAGCGCCACCCGCCCCCACTGCGGGATCAGCTAGTGCTGTTCCGCCATCCAGCAAAAAGAGCCAGCAGTCCTCCGTGCCTGCGGGCTCTACGACACCTAGGGCCTCTGCTCGTGCAGAGAAGCCCGAAACACCCGTGAGCGTGCGCCGCGAGCGGGCATCCAGCGCCTCGGCGGAGGTGATGGATACGTCACAAATCCCACCGGCGTCTCAGACGCCGAATGATCGGCGCAGCTCTCAGGAGCGCGCCAAAAAAGACAAACCCCGCATCACGGGGCCCGGAAAGGGCCTTGTGGGCTAACACAGATTTCCCCTCTTAAACACACAGCACAACACACTCCCACTATGGATACACAAATACTATATTGGAATGTCAGGGGTCTTCTCCACAACCTCGATGACGTTAAGGAACTCCTACATAAACATAATCCAAAATTGCTGTGTGTTCAAGAGACACATCTGAAACATTCACACACAAACTTTCTTCGCCAGTACTCCATCTTTCGAAAAGACCGTGACGAGGATAACGCCTCGTGTGGCGGTGTAGCAATCGCTGCAGACAAGTCTGTAGCTTGTCATCATGTAGCCTTGCAAACACCCCTTGAGGCAGTGTCAGTTAGGGTAGTTCTTTTCAATAAGCTGGTAACTGTTTGTTCTATATATACCCCCAAGCTATCACCTCATCAAAACAGATTTTTATAACCTCATAGATCAACTGCCGGAACCCTACCTACTCGTGGGTGATTTTAATGCTCACAACACCTTGTGGGGAGACTCCCGATGCGACGCGAGAGGTCGACTCATTGAAAATTTTCTTGTGACCTCTGGTACCTGTCTCTTTAATAAGAAGGAGCCCACCTATTACAACGCCCAACACGATTCGTATTCATCGATAGACCTTGCACTTGGATCCGCTTCCCTTCTGCCTGACCTTGAATGGAACGTCATCAAAAATCCTTTTGGAAGTGACCACTTCCCTGTAACTTTAAACTTAATAACGCAGCATGACAACCCTCCCAGTATTCCTCGATGGAAATTAGCATCTGCTGACTGGGAGCATTTTAAAGAATCAACTCATTTACCACGAGATTTTATAAACAATTTTAGTATCGACGATGCTGTTGCATATTTTACCGCTTTTATTATTGATGCTGCTGAAAAGTGTATCCCACAAACGAATGGGAGCTCACGTAAAAGACGTGTTCCCTGGTGGAACGAAGACTGTAGACAGGCGCGAAAAAGGCAAAATAAGGCATGGGGCATATTGCGTAGATCTCCAAATGCTGAAAATCTCATTCAATTTAAACTCATTAAATCGCAGGGAAGGCGGACACGACGTCAGGCAAAGAGAGAAAGCTGGGCGAGGTTTATCTCGGGTATAAATTCCTACACACAGGAGGCAAAAGTGTGGAATGGCGTAAGAAAGCTAAAGGGGCAACAACTTCATCCGTTGCCTCTGGTTAATGACCAAGGGAACACCTTGCAGGACCAGGCCGACTGTCTTGGGGAGCATTTTGAGCGTGTATCAAGCTCAATCCATTATTCACAACCCTTTCTTAAATATAAACAGAGAGAAGAATGTAAGCCATTCGTACGCACATGCCGACAGAACGAACCGTATAACCTTCCTTTCACTATTGCCGAGTTGAGAGCTGCCTTGATCGCATGTAAGAGCTCTGCACCGGGACCCGACAGAGTCATGTATGACATGATTAGGAACGTAAACCCTGATACACAACTGACACTACTCGCACTTTTCAACACTATTTGGGCTGCCGGATACCTTCCATCCGCATGGAAAGAAGCGATTGTGGTCCCTGTATTGAAGCAAGGTAAAGATCCTTCCTCGGCGGCAAGCTACCGTCCGATAGCTCTCACAAGTTGCCTATGTAAGCTATTTGAAAAAATGGTTAATCGACGACTCATACATTTCCTTGAACTGAACAAAATGCTTGATCCCTATCAGTGTGGCTTTAGAGAAGGGCGATCCACAACTGATCACCTTGTGCGCATTGAAGGAAATATCCGGGATGCATTTGTGCATAAACAGTTTTTCTTATCAGTATTCCTCGATATGGAGAAGGCGTACGACACAACATGGCGTTACGGAATCCTGAGAGACTTGTCGCGAATGGGCATCCATGGCAATATGCTAAGCCTAATAGAGAGCTATTTGTCTAATCGTACCTTCCGTGTCAGAATCGGCAATGTATTGTCACGTCTATTTATACAGGAAACTGGTGTACCCCAAGGAGGCGTGCTCAGCTGCACACTCTTTATCGTTAAAATGAACACACTCCGTGCCTCATTACCACCGGCTATTTTTTATTCCGTCTACGTAGACGACATACAAATAGGCTTCAAGTCATGTAACCTCGCAGTGTGCGAGAGACAGGTACAGCAGGGCTTAAACAAGGTAACGAAGTGGGCAGACGAAAACGGGTTTAAAGTTAATCCCCACAAAAGTTCTTGTGTTCTTTTCACAAGAAAGAGAGGCCTGATTCCAGATCCCTGTGTTGAACTGCATGGACAGCAAATACCTGTGAACAAAGAACACAAGTTTCTAGGCATCATACTTGACTTTAGGCTAACTTTCATCCCCCACATAAAATATCTCAAAGCAAAATGCCTAAAAACAATGAACCTCATGAAGATCTTATCTCACACATCATGGGGCAGCGACAGGAAATGTTTAATGAATCTTTACAAGAGCGTCATTCGTTCGCGACTGGATTATGGTGCTGTAGTATATAGCTCTGCTGCCCCAAGTGCGCTAAAGATGCTGGATCCCGTTCACCATCTAGGTATCCGCCTGGCCACCGGCGCTTTCAGAACAAGCCCTATAGAAAGCCTATATGCAGAATCGAATGAATGGTCACTTCATCTCCAGAGGTCATACATCAGCTTCACATACTTCCTCAAAGTTCACTCTAATCATGAACATCCATGTTCTCAAACCGTTAACGATTTGACTTGTACTACACTTTTCCATAATAGACCCTCTGTGAGACGGCCTTTCTCACTACGTGTGAGAGAACTTAGCGAAGAAATGGATGTCCCACTTCTCGAACACCGTTTAATGCCTCCAGGTAAGCTTTTACCACCCTGGGAATGGCAGGTGATAGCATGTGATGTATCCTTTGTGGAGGTCACAAAGCACGCTCCTGAACTCGAAATCGCAATACATTTCCGTGAACTCCAATCGAAGTACTGTTGCCCTGAATTCTACACCGACGCGTCAAAGTCCCATGCTGGTGTATCTTACGCGGCTGTCGGTCCGTCTTTCTCTGAATCAGACGCATTGAACCCTTATACAAGTATCTTCACTGCAGAAGCCTATGCAGTACTGTCTGCGATTAAACACATTAAGAAATTAAAGCTACATAAGGCAATAATATTCACGGACTCCTTAAGTGTCGTAAAGGCACTAATGTCTTTAAAGAAACACAAAAATCCTGTTTTTATTGAACTTTACTCATATTTGTGCAATATTTACTCATCTGGTAGACATGTGACAATATGCTGGGTTCCTGGTCATAGATCCATCGAAGGTAATGTGCTTGCAGACCAAATGGCCACATCAATTACATCTCAAGCTACCAATCTTAACAGTACTATTCCCGCAACAGATCTCAAGCCTTTTTTGCGAACGAAACTGCGAAACCACTGGCAACGCATGTGGGAAAGTGAAACAAATAATAAGCTCCACTTGATTAAGCCACAGTTAGGTTTCTGGCCCTGTACAACTAAAACACGACGAACTGATGTCCTATTCTGCCGTCTCAGAATAGGACACACATATGGTACTCACAATTTTCTGTTGACTGGTAACGAGCCTCCAACCTGTGGTCGATGTGGTGAGAGGCTGACCGTCCTCCATGTCCTCTTGGAGTGCCGGGAAGCCGAAACAGAGAGAAGGAAACATTTTCCTCTTGCATACCGCTACCATATCCCTCTCCATCCCAGTATGTTTCTTGGCAAAGAGCCGCTTTTTAATACCAAAGCAGTCCTAGGTTTTTTGAATGACGTGGTACTACATGTGATTAGCCCTAGATATTCGTAACACATCCTCCCGCCAGAGGATGCTGTTGCGATAGTGCTCAGTATAGCACATGCCTCCAGGCCTTTATGTTCAAGGGCTCTGTTGAGGCAATAGTGCTTCATGCCAATTATCGCATCGGACATACTTTGTAAATAGTAACATTTATTTGCAATGCATATTTCATGCTCATAGCACACGCCATTAGTCATTCCCATAATCTTATTACCTGTAGATTTTATGCACTTTACAGCAACTATTTTTAGGCCCCCTTACAGCCACGTCATATCCACCACTCGTAATTCATCGCTTCAATTCAAACTCATTAACACTGGCCTGGCGCTCTTTGGCCATTATTGGCCCTTGCGCCATCAAACCCCATATATCATCATCATCAGTCAAGTGGCAGCCCCCAAACAAGATCAAGGCCTTGCAACTTGATAAGAGTTGATGGTCCCTTGATGCCACAGACAGGTTCCCTAAGCTGAGCTGCTTGAACCATTCCTTTGAGCACACCGCTGTGAGTCCTGTCAGGGGCATTCTGGCTGTTGAAAGGGTACTTCATTGTGCCTGCAGGTAAAGCATCAATTGTACTAAACATCACAATGATATCTGCATTTAGAATGTCCAGATGGACACTGCTGTGAAAATACGCAAGATTTTAAAACACTTCAAGTAGTCAAAACATTTCACACATGGCCCTCATGCAAAATTGATGGCATCTCCACGGCACAGCACAAGTGGGGAAAAGGCGCCATGTTGCAAGACCACGCCCACCGCAAAAAGAAATAGCCTGCCTAGGAACATCCAAGACTTGCGGTTTGCATGAGTCATGCAAAATAGCCCTAACATTTCTAGGGTTCATCTTTTACGCGAACAAAAAGGGTAACGAAACAGAAATTTCAGACACCAGCTAGAAACGAAGGACAAGTATTTTTTCTTGTACGTATGTACCATAAAACAAAAGCAACCAGCATAAGCAGCATTTTATCACAGCCTATTTTGCCAGATTTTCTAGAAGTATACAGTTACTGCTTAAGTAAAATATCATTGACTTAACTACATTATGCATTTCTATGCAAGGAAGCGAACGCTTGCTATTTTTTGCGATTTGTGAACGTGACAAGTTTCTTTGGAACTTACAGTTGCACGACATCATGAAGTACACTTAATTGAGGTGTGAATGTATACAATGTCAACAGCAGTGCGCTGTAATGTTTCGAGCGGCCCTTGAGCATTGATTAAAGTTATTTCTATTTTCAACAAACACAATCACTTCAATGCAAGTGGTGTTACGGCTATTTCGCATCGTTCGCGAATACCGGCCCTAGGCAGGTTGTTTCAGCTTTGCGATGGGTATAGTCCTATAATATGGTGCACGCATTTTGCGTAAGGTCTACAGTGGCATTGCCATGCAGTTTCTGTTAGATGAGCAACTAAGAGGTCAGCTTCTGTGCCTTGGGCCAAATGCCACTTAAAAAAACACACGTCTGAATGGTAAAAAAAAATGTCAACTGTCAAATTCCAAGAAGAATGGAAAACAAGTTAGTGAAATGCAGCTGCTGTGTGTACTGTATCATGAATTCATACGTCTTTATGCTACTGGCCCTGGATGAGAAACATAACTCACCTCAAGGCAACACTAAAATCATTGTTTGCCATTTTTTTTCCTTCCCACCATACAGCAGAAACTTGCAGGTTTTTCAACAATAGAAAAAGTTACAACGAAAAGTGACGTGCGCAAGCTAAACTGCCATAATTAATAGTACTTCAAATTGTTCTGCTGGTTTTCAGGTTTGTATTGCTGTTTTCTAGATTCGGAAATACACCAGTCGGCCAAACTAGAAAATGCAAAAGCTTTAATTTTGCGCTTCTTTTACAATATCAGCTGCTAGGGGCACTTTCCGCACAAATCTATGTCAATACATTCAGGCACACCACTTAACTGCGATCATAGGCTGCTGTCTGCCAATTCCAAACACGATATCATTAAGGTATGAAATGTTTTGTCAGATTCGCAACAAATATTAAAATATTTAGTCTGCAGACCACTGAAAGTGATGACATAATTGCATCATGAAATAGTGTGGAAAGTATCCAGTCAATATAAAATGCATCAGGCATGGTCAGCCAAAGCTGCTGATGCACCAAACAAAACAAAAAGCAGTAAGATAAGTGAATAGCTTTGTTAACTACTACAAACTGTCCTGTGTAAGTGAAATCCAGTAAGTAGATTTTGACAAGATATTTGGTATTCTTCAAATCTGCAGCACGTACAGTAAAACATGGATGAAAGAAACATGAGACAAAGCTTTTTCGACAGCCTGTGTTTTAGTGTGTGCGGATCACATTCGAAGAATACCAGGATGTATAAGCAAAGAGCCCACAATTATTCTCTCAGAGACTTGACAAAAGCCGCGCGAATTAATTGCAAAACGTTTAACTGAGCTCACTTACCATCTATAGTCATGCCTTGCTCCAAGCACCAGCTGCACCCAAAGTACCCATTATACTGCTTCCTGTTTAGGATAGCTGCTCTTGCTGGGGAGTCAACACAACAGACAACAACGTGCACTGCTGACTCAATAGTTCTTCCACAGTATGACCACACCAGCTTTCCAATGCCGTTGATCTCTTCGACAAACTGCTTCATGAAGAGGTGCATAGGTGGGTGAACATTTCAATACCACACACCTGAAACTAGCACATTTTGCCATCGAGTTAAAACTGGAAGTTCATTAACCATCACTTGAATTGGCCATATGGAGTTTTTGCTCGCATCAAACACAGGTGCTCCATCTGTGTTCATGGTCAAAGTGATGTCGCTCCATGTCATGTTCTTCTGCTTTCTAACACTGCGGTGGAGAATGCCATCCGTGATGTCAGCAAAAACACCTGACACATGAGGAACAGATGCGATCTTCTGCAAATTAGAAAGCAAGGTACTGCCAACCTGTTTTAGCAGCACCAGAAGCTGCTGCTTAATGTTAAATGTCAGAAAAAAAACTTGCAGTATTAATTAAATGTTGCAGCTTCTTCTCACTGCCGCAAGAATCACAATTATTGGTGTCTTCGTTTTTGGAATCATTGTATCTTCCCAGATATTGATGACAGGTCTGGCAGTATAGGTGGATCCTCAGTGCTTCTTTTCTGTTTTTCCACAGCCTCCTCACAGCATATGTAGTGCATGGCACAACTTTCTCCCCCAGCAGAGCATTTATTAAAGTGAGAAGTCCTTGTAATTGTGCCCACGTAAGGCCTGAGGTAACAACATATGCCAGTACAAGCAGCAGAGCCTGTGCTTTTGTTGTCTGGTTTGGAAGGTACTCCTCTGAGAGCTTTGTGAAGTACATGTCGAAGTCATCATCTTCAAGGGCTGCATGCTAACTTTCTTCATGCCGACCGAGAAGAACGCGAACGCATACGCCGGAGTTCACCAGCTTCACCTAAGAGAAGGCGCATTCAAAGTGGCCGCATACATTGCGGCGCCGGACAACACGTGCAAGGGGGTCATCAGAGGAGTGGACCCCGAAATCAACGAGGCCCAGCTTCAGGCCATGATCGTGAACCAAAGAAATCCCAAGGTCTTGGAAGCCAAGCGGATCAAAAACACCCCGACGGTGGTAGTGCTCTTCGACGGCATGAAAGTGCCGGACTATGTCATGTGTGGCGTAAGCCTAATACGCTGCACGCTATACAGGCGGCAGAACGACGTGTGCTACGGGTGCGGTGACTTGGGCCACAGAGTCGACGTCTGCCCAAATCCTGACAACAAGAGGTGCCGCGGCTGCGGAGGCAACGACCCGGCCGAAGACCACCAGTGCTCGCCCAAGTGCCCCCTCTGCGGGGGCCCACACCCGACGGCGGACGGCAAGTACAAGCAACGATACCAAGTTCCTTACGTCGTGCGGCGCAGGAGGCGCCGACGCAGAAAGACGAAGAAACCTCAGCTGCAAAGTCAGCCACAACGGCTGGAGAGCAGATCACGCGATTCCAGCGTGGTAAGCGCCCCCAGACGGGGACGTTCGACAACGCCGACACGACGACAGCGCAGCCGATCGAGAGGTCGCTCCCGCTACCAAGTACGCATTCAAGAGGGGCCGACCTGGGCGGACCGGGTCAAGCTAAAGCTGCAGCCGAAACCACAACCAAAGGTAACGCAGGTAGCATTGCCAAAGCATAACAGGGAAGACCCTAGAATAGCTCAACTTGCGGAAGAAAACGCGCGCCTCAAGGCGGAGATTCAGCAAATGAGGGCAGATATCGAATCGTTTCGGAAACAAGGTTCCACTCCCCAGCTAGTCGAACAACAGCAGCAGCAGGTGTCGTAAAATACACCGACCCCGCAAGGGGAGCAGTCGGTTCGCTCGGTCAAACGCAGGGCCCCTCCTCTGACGGAGGAGGGAAACCTGGCGGAACCCGAGTCCAGTAGCATCCTATTGGGAATTCAGCAGTCGATTAGCTCTTTGCAGCTAATGGTCCAGCAACTAGCGGAAAGCATGGTAGCGCTCGCGGCGAGAGTGACACGTATCGAAGCACACATGGCACCTGCAGGTTCTAAACAAATCCAAGGTGTCAATCATGGCGAACAACTCAACTAGAGAGCTGGTCGTGTGGCAGTGGAATTGCGCTAGCTTCAAAAAGCGCAAGGCTCCGCTGCTGCAGTTAAACCGCACGTCATAATCTTACAAGCAACTTTGGGTAGCGAGGCGACCCTGCCCGGATACCGGGTCGGCTCGTCGAAATTCGAACAGGGTAAACGCGGAGTGGCGACCCTCGTCGCGAACAAATGCTCTTTCCAGGAACGAGATTTCAAATTAGGCAACGTGAAAGCGGAGGCAACCGCGATCGAAATCATACCGAACGGTTGGCTGAAAAACAGCGTATTCTTAGTGAACGTCTACAGCTCGCCCTCTGACCACAGACAGTCGTTCGCTTCGATAATAACGAAGGCGACCTCAATGGCCAGGGGGGCCCCACTAATAGTGGCTGGAGATTTTATCGCGCCCCACGAAGCCTGGGGTTACGCAAGGCCAATGCCCAAGGGAGAGCGGCTATTGGAGGCAGTCACTAAGTGCTCGCTAGAGCTGGTGACGGACCCCCGCTATCCGACTCGACTAGGCACGTCGGTGGCGCGGGATACGACGCCCGACCTGACCTTCGTCAAAAACGTGCGAGGGGCCGAATGGCGCAACCTGCACGAGAACCTCGGCAGCGACCACTGCATTCTGGCGGTGACGATCCCCATCAGGGCGGCACCACCGAGAGAATTTAAGGTCACCGACTGGGACGCCTTCCGCAAAATAAGGAAGGAAGACAAGCGAATACGCGGACCTATACAGCCTCTTTCGAAGGCTCAAAGAGGACGTTAGCACCGCGACGAAGGTCGTCCAAACCGAACTGAACGTGGAAAGGATGGACGCGAGATTGCACACCTATTAGAGGCAAAGAATTCCATCACGGCCAGGTGGAAAACGCAAAGACTTAATCGCAGACTGCGAAAGAAAATAGCTGCACTAAATAGGGAAATCGAAGCGCACTCGATCGAGCTTTCCAAGCAACAGTGGAACGAGGTGTGCGCGTCGGTAGACGGACAAATGCGAGCCGGAGGCAAATGGAACCTCCTAAAGAAACTGTTAGACGAGAGGCAATCCAAAGGTAATCAGAGATTGGCAATCGATAGGATTTTACACAAGGAAAAGGAGCAGGGTAAAACGGAGAGCGAGCTCCTAAAGGAACTGGCGGAGACGTATTTGCCACTGAGCCTGTCGGGCGACGGCGACTATCCACAATACGCTGGCGCAGAGGTCGAAGAACTCGACGCGCCCTTCACGGAATCAGAAATTTGGGATGCCTTACAAGGCCTCAACGGACGCTCGGCGACGGGCCCGGATGGGGTCTCGAACAAACTGTTGAGAAACGTAGACGGAAAGTCGGTCGAGAAGCTCACTGAAAAATCAACAGAGCATGGGAAACGGGACGAGTACCCAAGGTCTGGAAAGAAGCCTCGGTCATACTAATACCGAAACCCGGTAAACCACTTGCGCCGGAGAACATGCAGCCGATATCGCTAACCTCGTGCGTGGGCAAAACAGCGGAACATGCCATACATAACCGAGTATCGCGGTATACAGAGAGAGAGGGCCTCTTCCCACACAACATGGTGGGCTTCAGACCGGGCCTCTCCACACAGGACGTAATGCTACTACTCAAGAAGCATATAATCGACGGCATGACCAGAGACACCAGGGGCATACTATGGCCCTGGACCTAACGAAAGCGTTCGACACGGTCAAACACAGATTTCTACTGGAAACGATCTCGGTGATGGGGCTCGGCCGGAAATTCCACTCTTACATAAGCTCCTTCCTCAGAGACAGGAAGGCCACGATCAAAATAGGACAGGCCACGTCCGATTGATGATTATTGTGGTTTATTGGCGCAAGGGCCAGATGTGGCCAAAGAGCGCCAAGACAATGGTAGTGGTTTGATAGTGGTACATGAATAGTGAACTATATGAACACTAGATGTGACATGGCTGTAAAGGGGCCTAAAAACAGTCGCTGTAAAGTGCGTAAAATATATACGTAATAAGATTATGGCAATGACTGATTATGTGTACTATGGACATGAACAATGCATTGCGAAGGAATGATGCGATTTACAAAATAATAAAGATGCTAGACTTGGCCAGAAGCACAAGTGCCTAAACAGAGCCCTTGAAACACAAGGGCCTGGAGGTATGTGCTATAAAAAGAAAAGAACTATCACAGCAATATCCTCTGGAGAGAGGATGTGCTATGAACTTATTGGGCTAATAACATGTAGCACAACATCTTTCAAGAATGCGAGGACTGCATTGGTGCTAAAAAGCGGTTTTTTACCGAGAAACATAGCGGGATGGAGAGGGACACAATAGCGATATGCTAGCGGAAAATGTTTCTTTCTTTCTCTTTCGGCTTCCCGACACTCCAAGAGGACGTGGAGGACGGTGAGCCTCTCGCCACATCTACCACAGGTAGGAGGATCATTGCCATTCAATAGAAAATTGTGAGTACCATATGTGTGTCCTATTCTGAGACGACAGAATAGGACATCAGTTCAGTCGTGTTTTAGTTGTACAGGGCCAGAACCCTACCTGTGGCTTAATCAAGTGGAGCTTATTATTTGCTTCGGCGTCCCACAAGCGTTGCCAGTGGCTTCGCAGTTTGTTTCGTAGGAAAGGCTTCAGATCTGTAGCAGGGACAGCAGCGGGAAGACCAATACCTTGCGATGCTATTGATTTGGCGATTTCGTCAGCAAGCACATTACACTCGATTCCTCTATGGCCGGGAACCCAGCATATTATTACATGTGTATGAGATAGGAAAACGTTACACAAGAGTGAGTATAGCTCAATAAAAACAGGATTCTTATGCTTTTGTAATGTTAGCGCTTTTACAAGACTCAACGAGTCTGTGAATATTATTGCCTTTTGTAGTTTCAATTGGTCTATATGTTTCACTGCAGAAAGTACTGCGTAGGCTTCTGCTGTGAAGATACTTGTTAGGGGGTTCAATACGTCAGATTTAGAAAAAGAGGGGCCAACAGCCGCATAAGATACGCCAGCATGGGACTTGGATGCGTCGGTGTAGAATTCTGAGCACGAGTACTTCGATTGAAGTTCGTGGAAATGCATTGCAATTTCGAGCTCGGGTGCGTGCTTTGTGACCTCTACAAAGGATAGATCACACTCTATCACCTGCCACTCCCAGGGCGGTGACATCTTAGCTGGAGGCATTAGGCTATGTTCTAGAAGTGGGACATCCATCTCTTCGCTGAGTTCTCTTACACGCAGTGAGAAAGGCCGCCTCACAGAGGGTCGATTATAGAAAAGCGTTGCACACTTCAAATCATTAATGGTTACAGAACAAGGATGTTCCCAATCGGAGTGCACTTTGAGAAAATAAGTGAAGCTGATGTATGTTCTCTGGAGATGGAGTGACCACTCATTGGATTCTACGTATAAGCTTTCGACGGGGCTTGTTCTGAATGCGCCATTGGCCAGGCGGATGCCTAGGTGGCGGACAGGATCTAGCATTTTTAGCGCGCTCGGGGCGGCAGAGTGATATACTACGGCACCATAGTCCAATCGTGACCGAATGAGGCTCTTGTAAAGATTCATTAGACACTTCCTGTCGCTGCCCGAGGATGTGCGAGATAAAAGTTTCATTAAGTTCATTGTTTTCAGGCATTTCGCCTTGAGATGTTTTATGTGGTGGGTGAAAGTAAGCTTAGAGTCAAGTATGATGCCTAAAAACTTGTGTTCTTTGTTCATAGGTATTTGTTGTCCATACATTTCGATAGTAGGATCTGCAACGAGACCGCTCTTCCTAGTGAAAAGAACACAAGAACTTTTGTGGGGGTTTACTTTGAACCCGTTTTCGTCTGCCCACTTAGACACTTTGTTCAACCCCTGCTGTACTTGTCTCTCGCAAACTGCGAGGTTACAGGACTTGAACCCTATTTGTATATCGTCCACATAGATGGAATAAAAAATAGCGGGTGGTAACGAAGCACGGATTGTGTTCATTTTAACGATAAAGAGTGTGCAGAGCAGCACCTCCCTGGGGTACACCAGTTTCCTGCACAAAAGGTCGTGATAACACATTGCCAATTCGCACACGGATGGGCATTCAGCAGAATTGCAGATTCAGCAGATGATAATAGTGGGGAGAGCACCGCCCCACAAGGGGCGGTGCTTCTCCCCACTATTATTCAATCTAGCAAATGAAAGGGCTCTCGGGCCGGCTGACAAGAGTGACCATGTCAATAACGACCTGTACGCGACGGACATTACGGTGTGGTGCACGGGAGGGTCCGACGCAGATGTCGAGCGGGCTCTCCAAGAGGCGCTGGACACAACGGAAGAGTACCTACTGTAAACGGGACTCCGCCTCTCCACCCAGCAAATCGGAACTGTTGTTGTACAGGCCCTCGAAACAGGGCATGAGAATTTGAGCGATCGATCAAATCCCAATCAAATTACATACGACCGACGGCCAGCCGATCGCCAGAGTGGACACTAAGAATCCTGGGCTGCTAATTGAGGCGAAAGGCGGTAACACGCAAACCGTCATGAAACTCACGTCCAAAACGGAGAACATGCTCCGGCTGATCCTCAGGGTGACCAACCGCAGGGGAGGGCTCAGCGAGAGCAGTCTCATCAGACTTTACCACGCCTTCCTCATGAGTCACGTAAATTACGTAGCCTCGGCGTTAAAATGGACCAAGAGAGACGCCGCCAAGATAGAGACACTGATGCGCAAGATCATCAAAAGGGTGCTAGGTCTTCTGATTACTACAAGCACAGAGCGGCTCGATCGGTTAGGGGTCCACAACTCGTTAGCAGAAATCATCGAAGCACAGACCAAGGCACAGGTCGTGCGGCTGTCGACCACCAGGGCCGGCAGACGCATCCTAGAAGAAGCAGGCATAAATGCAGAGGTAGAGTGCAACGCATGCAAGGTCGCGCTCAGCGCGTCGGTCAGGGGCACTTTCAAGGTTGAACCGCTTCCGAGAAACGTCCACCCGCAATTCAACGAGGGGCGCCGAAAGGCGAGGGCCCGAGCACTACTGAAATCGACCGCCAACTGCCCGGGACTGGCGGCATTTGTAGACGCGGCCCAGTATGGGCGCAGCGACCGGTACGCGGCCGTCTCGATACGCTGGGATGGCACGATCATTAACGCAGCATCGGTCAAGGGGGTAACGTCCGAAGTGGCCGAACAGGTGGCAATAGCCATGGCAATGAGGGACCCCGAACATCCTTACGTGTACACAGATTCGCGATCGGTGGCCAGAGCATTCGCCTCGGGCTCCATATCGCGGGAAGCGGCGGCCGTCCTCGGCAACGAGGGAGCCGCGGGTCATCACATCGTCAAATGGTTTCCGGCCCACATGGGGGCCGACGTGCACCCCGACTTTCCCAACACCAACGAGCTGGCGCACGACCGCGCGCGAGGACTCACGCACCGCGGCGATCGTGGCGATCGAAGTGGCGGGCAGGGAGGGGAGCACCGAGACCCGCTGCTCACCTTCAGCTAAATAACAACGCACTATCAGCTGTCGAGGAGAGCCTTCCCGCTCCCCCACGCTAAACTCAATAGACCACAGTCATCGATATTCAGAATGCTTCAGACAGGGTCGTTCCCCTCGAGAGGCAGACTGAGCCTTTATTCACCAGAGTTAGAGCCGCAATGTCCGGATTGTGGCGAATCATACTGCTCGCTAGCGCACATGCTCTGGCAATGCTCCGCGTTAAGCGGCACCATGTTCCGTAAAGAAGAAGACTGGGAGGACGCCCTGCGAAGCGACGACCACCAGACCCAGCTCCAGGCTGTCCAGAGGGCTCACGAAAGGGCGGAGGCTCACGGGCTTCCCGTCCCAACGTGGGTGCGGCCCGCGACCCCTGCCGACCACTAAACAAAGAGTGGATAGGGAGGGGTGCCTCAGGACTCATTAAAGTTATTTCCTCCTCCTTAGTTTTAGTTGCATTAATTTTAATTTAGTTTAACTGAGACCAGGTAGATAGGTTTTCTACCAGTGCATTACATTCTACTGTTAAGTTGTGCACATCATTTCCAGATAACATGACAGTGCTGTCATCAGCATATATAATGAATTGAGCTTTAGTATAAATATTTACAATATCATTGATGTAGACGTTAAATAAAAGCGGTCCTAGTACGCTTCCTTGTGGTACGCCAAATCTGTTCATTAGGAAAGACGACATGTGACCGTTCGCACACACAGTCTGGAATCTGTCACTTAGATAAGATTTAAATAGAGATGAACAGATTCCACGTATTCCGTAACGCTCTAGTTTTTCTAATAAGATATTATGGCTGAGGCAGTCGAATGCCTTACTAAAGTCTATAAATAAAGCAAGCGTAGAGATATTCATTTCTATGTTTTTATTATGTTTTCCTTTATTGACAGTAGGGCTGTTTCTGTTGACCTGTGTTTCCTAAATCCATGTTGCGCATTAGTTATAACACCAAATTTATCAATGAAATTGACCATACGACAGTGAATGATTTTCTCGAGGCCCTTCGAAAGTACAGGCAACACCGAAATTGGCCTATAGTTGTTTGGATCATGAGGACTACCGCCTTTCAAAATTACCAAAGCAATGAAGTACGCTAAAGTTTCGGCAAAGACGCCTGATTGAAGCGTTAGATTGAATATGTGAGCAAGAACAGGGGAAATAGAAGTTATGCAATACTTAATGGGTCCTAATTGTAGGTTATTGATGTCTAAGGCCTTACTCTTACTTAAGGATTTAAATGTGGTACACACTTCATTTTCGTCGGTAGGCTGAAAGTAAATGCTATCGGTTATAATACTAGCATTTTTTGTTCTAGAAGTTGCTGCGAGGAGTGAATGGGCAGAAGGAATGACAGCGTTAATGAAGTGTTGATTAAAATAATTGGCAAGGGCCTCACCCCTCAATTCAGTACCGTCATGAAGTATACTGGTTGGAACGCTCGTTTTCGTGCGACGGCCAAGAATGTCATTGATTATTTTCCATGTCTTATTGGGGTGCTGCCTTGTGGCAGTTAAGAAAAGCTGCTCATAATAAGCCCGTTTAGCACGCCTAAGTTGTGAATTTAATTGGTTTCGAAACATTTTAAATTCTTTTAAATGCAATGCAGAACGTGACTGTAAAAATGAATGATACATGGAATTTTTACGTCTGATCATTTTCAAGTGTTCTTTCGTTATCCACGGCTTTCTTGCTTTTTTCGGCGGTCTTACTTGTTTCATAGGAAAATGCTTTTCATATAATTTAAAAAATGTTTTAATAAATTCATTGTAAGCCTCATCGACGTCTGTTTTTTCTAAGACAGAAGACCAGTCTTGCTCCATTATTTCACTCTTAAAGGCTACCAGCCCGCTCTCCGAAATACACTGAACAGTGAAAATTTCTATATCATCATTTCTAATGCCTTTTTCGTATTTGTACAGTGCATAAACAGGACAGTGATCGCTCAGGTCCGAAACAGTAGTACCAGCGGTGTAAATATTAGTTTCGACGTTTGTTACCAGAAGGTCGAGACATGACAATGTGGAACATGTAATGCGAGTAGGTGTGGTGATTAAATTTTGAAACCAGACGAGGACAATAATGTATCAAATTCCCTAGAGGCGTTGCTGTCTTCCAAAATATTGATGTTGAAATCGCCACCGCATGTCAGGTGAAAGTTATTCTTGCAGATAAAATCCAAGAAACATTCGTAAACTTCAATGAAACGCCTGCAGTTTCCACTGGTGGGCGATAGACGACAGCGAATACTTCACTATTATTTAGTATCGTTATAAATTCATAGTCTTCTGTTGACACGCAGTACTAATGTACCAAAACACATTTCTTCTGTTTAGTCACAAAAAGCGCAACACCTCCTCCACGTTTTTCTGGCCTATTGAGAAAGAAACTATCGTATCCATCTAGCTCCAACTTGCTGCTACCAGTTGTATACCAGGTTTCAGATAACATAATTACATCCAATTTAAATGAGAATTGGTCTAAATAAAGCAATATATCATCCTCTTTATTCACTGCAGAGCGGGCGTTAATATGTAAAACCGATTGGCAAGACGGATAACTAGATTTAATAGCGGAAGGTGACAATAACTTTAGGTATACGCAACCGTTATCCATTGCGAGATTATGCTGAAAGGCTCAGCTCACGCCGTCACGTGCGCCTGCGCGGTTGCGGATGCCGGCCTCGAAAATATCTTATCAATGTCATGCTCATTCAGAATGTGCACGGCGGGCTTATCGTCAGCTTGCTTCTCATGAATTTTCCCGTTGAACGACCAGACCGATTTCCACTTGTATTCATATTTCTTCTTGACGGCAAGAGCTGGAAGTTTCTTTAAGGCTGGGCAAAGATGCTCGTTCACATAGATAGCGTTTTCTGTGGTCAGTCCGACGTCTTTGTGAGACGAGCTCTCTTTGCCTTCTTTAGAATGCTGTCTCGCTTTGCACGTGACTTGGACTGGACAATGATGTTACTTTTGCCGGCATCTCGAGTCTGCACTCGATGACAGGCCTCGATATCGACTTCAGTTATCGGCTCATTTATGGCACCGCCAATCTTGGACACAATACTGAAAACAGATTCATCGTCTGGTTTTAGTACTTGTATTTCTAGGTTTGCCTTCCTCGAGTACTGTTAAGCGAGAACAAGCCGTGTGTCGAGATCCCGGCTTCTGCTTTCCAGACACTTGCATTCGGCACGAAGCGCTGCGTTCTCACTTTCAAGATTCTTGTTCCTTGTAACCACATCGTCCAGTTTCTTTTTCTGCTCCTCGATTGAACTGAAGGCAAACGCAAGACTTTGTGCCATATTTCTCTGCTCGTTTTTTAAGTATCGGATTTCATTTCGCAAATCCCTTTCAAGGGAATCACGGAAAGTTTTCATTTCTTGTTTCATCTCTTCTTTCAGCTTGAGTACCTCTGCCTTCATTTCGTCCTTGAGCTTAGTTATATCTTTTGTCATTTTGCAGTACAAACAGGCAAATACAAGTCAATTCGAAATTCACTATTTGGCAGTAGCGACGAAACCTCGAGATGCGACAGGGAAAAAATGGGCAATATAATGCGAACACTAACCTGTGATAAGAATGCCGAAACGTTAAGCCCGTGCACACAGCTGTCGCCGCTACTGCCAAGTGAAAGCTGTGACAGCCACGGCGTTCCCTTTGTAGCGTGCAGAACGTGACGTTGAGCCTCGTCACAGGGCGCAGGCGCAGCCGACAATGACGCCTCCTGGTCCCAGACGCTGGATTTCTTCCGAAAAGCAGTGGACCGCTTGGTCGCTTGGTGCGGCTGCTTGAAATGCCCTGTGATAAGAATGCCGAAACGTTAAGCCCGTGCACACAGCTGTCGCCGCTACTGCCAAGTGAAAGCTGTGACAGCCACGGCGCTCATTTTGTAGCGTGCAGAACGTGACGTTGAGCCTCGTCACAGGGCGCAGGCGCAGTCGACAATGACGCCTCCTGGTCCCAGACGCTGGATTTCTTCCGAAAAGCAGTGGACCGCTTGGGCGCTTGGTGCGGCTGCTTGAAATGCCCTGCGATAAGAATGCCGAAACGTTAAGCCCGTGCACACAGCTGTCGCCGCTACTGCCAAGTGAAAGCTGTGACAGCCACGGCGTTCCTTTTGTAGCGTGCAGAACGTGACGTTGAGCCTCGTCACAGGGCGCAGGCGCAGTCGACAATGACGCCTCCTGGTCCCAGATGATGGATTTCTTCCGAAAAGCAGTGGACCGCTTGGGCGCTTGGTGCGGCTGCTTGAAATGCCCTGCGATAAGAATGCCGAAACGTTAAGCCCGTGCACACAGCTGTCGCCGCTACTGCCAAGTGAAAGCTGTGACAGCCACGGCGTTCCTTTTGTAGCGTGCAGAACGTGACGTTGAGCCTCGTCACAGGGCGCAGGCGCAGCGCCGTGACGAGGCTCAGGGCGTGTGCCCCAGATACGAAATACATTAAACAAAACGGCGGCCGCATGGCACCCGCTAAACGATAATTTAAACTCATGTTCATAGCATGGCGATCCACGCCGAGGCAAGAAACTGGACGAGCGGGCAAGCTCGGGGCGAGAGTCGAGCTGCTCTCGCGTGAGTTGCACGACATACGGCCAGAACAATCGAGCAGTAGCACTTTTATTATTCCACATTATAGCAGTCCAGCTACTCCAAGTAGTAACGTACCTTGGATGAAGTGAGCAGAGCAAATCTAGGAGCTAGTGAGCAGAGCAAATCTGGGAGCTCTTGGTAGGCTCCTAGATTTGCTCTGCCCAGTGAGGGCTGCACCCTGGCACAACACAACACGAACCCATCCTTGAACGTTTCACAGGTGATATGTACAATGCGGAATGAATTTTCAAGCCAGCAACGGCCAGCAAAACACCGTTGTCCAGGAGTAAACGTAATGAAAACAGTCAATGCTCCAAGAGCTACTCACCGTCACGAAACACAATGAATGCCACAAGTCGCACTTATATCGATAGACCCGAAAAACAACACAGAATGTGCGCAGGACGAGCGCGTGAGCAAACAAATACCAGCAAAAACGAGCTAACGGAACGGCTACCGGAAGTTTCCCAAGGGAGCCGGATGCCGGCGCACAGCGTTGCCAGAGCGCGGTGGGCGCTGGATGAAACCGTCTATACGCGACGAATTTTCAAGAAGCACTCAAAGGCGAGTCAGCTGCTGAAAAGATGGAGTCCTCAGCTCAAGCACAAAGGGAAATAAATAGAAGAGAGCTGATCTCCATCATAGACACTGTTATCTTCTGTGGGCGACAAGGTATACCTTTAAGGGGCATCGAGACGCCGGGCCTCTTTCTCTTGAGGAGCCCGCTGAAAATGACGGCGATTTCCGTGCTCTGTTACGGTTCAAGGTCCGCAATAGCCACACCGCGCTAAGAAAGCACTTGGAATCAGCTGCCAGCAACACGACCTATCTGAGTCCACAGATTCAGAATGAAATATTGGCAGCAGCAGGAAATTTCGTCTGCAGGACGAAATAGTGAGGAAGGTCAACTCTGCAAAATGCTTTGCACTGCGTGCGGACGAAACCACGGATATTTCAGGTGTTAGGAACGGGTTGGCGTTTCATCTCAGCGCTGCCATCCGTTGTTGCGGGTCGGAGATTCATCCCGCCGCTGCTGCCAGTTTGTTGAGACTCGGGTAGCGTTTAGGCCGGTGATCCTTCAGCCAAAGGGATGAGTACGTCCGGGAGTAAGAGCGAGAGAAAAAAGGGTTTATTTTACATATTTACAGTGGCTCCACATATTGAAGGCCACTCCATGGGGGAACACTTTGAAAGTCTCAGCTCACTACATGTCTGAGCACATGTCAGAACTCGTCAGGACACACCACTGCACGCAAGGTGTCTCCTTATAAAACATCGGTCTTCCCTAGTTGACCCGACTAGGGAATCAGATGACCTTGATGCGGCCAATCAGACGGGCCGTCTTGTTCGCTGAACTCCGCCTCTAATGTTGCACCTTCGAAGGAAGGACGAGGCAATCCGGAAACAGGGGGTTGACACTCCTTCCACGAAAGTCGGTGACCTGTTTCTTGCCCTCCGACGGTCATCTTGCCAGGGTCGGGAGAATGGCCTTTGCACTAATCCCCGCGTCTAACGAAGGGTGGCGCTTGTGGTCGGTCGCTTCTATAGTCGGGTACAACTTAAGAAGACAGGAGAGGCCCCGCCCAGATGACCGAAGCACAGCAGCCGATTTCCTCCGCGACTACAGAAATAGTCCCGCTGACGCGACTCGCCCCGGCTTGAAGCGCGGGCTGCCATGTTCTTCGTCGGCAGGGACACCGGCCGTCCGGCTCATGACGCAAGTCTTTAGTGCGCGCCCATTGGTGGAGGCTCGTATGCATCCGCTTTTGAGGGGGCAAATGCCGCTGCCTTCTAAAGTTATACCCGACTATAGGTGAGCTTTGTCCGAACGTCGCATGCCACTGTCGGGCCGCGTCGCCAAGTAGGCGGCCGCTGATGAAGGGGGTGGAATCGGGGGAAGCATTCAAAGAATGCGCACAGCCGAGTTGGGGCGCTTGTTTGCCTGTCTCGTCGGTGTCTGGCACTGTCGCCGTCTGAGCGACGCTCATGAAAGGGCCTGCATCGATGGGAAACAATGAAAGAATGCGCCCGGCCGATGCGGGATGCAACAGACTAACAATGAAATAATGCGTCCGGCCGATTCGGGACGCAACAGACTCCTCCCCCGCCGGAAGATCCGACCTGAGGGTGACCAGCTGTCAGGTTGCCCGAAGCGTCGGTGGTTGGTCGAGAGCTCGTGGTTTCCTCTTGTAATGATGGCCGATGACACACTCGAGCATGAGGTCCCAGCATTAACCTCGTTGTGGCCTTCTCCCTGGGAATACACAAGCACACACACGACCACAGGGCACAGGAAAGCGCCGTGCTCGCACCGAGAGCCATCGGGTCTAGCGAGCAAATCAACGCGCCTGCCCTTATCTAATAATAGTACCAAAGCAGCCATCAAATCACTGAACCTTCGCTGAAGCCGACAATATTAAGATTAGACCAGGATTCACAAACTTCTCGCAACCTCCGACAGAGAAGAGCAGTCCTGGTGACAAAGCACCACATAGCGCTCAAGCGCCCGAAATCCGTTTAAATCCACCAGGCCTCGCTTGTCCCAATAATTTGGACCCAAAATTTTGTGCCGCCAAAGCGAGCTCTCATGAACCTCTGAGTTCACCAAAACTAGATCGTCGTGCTGCAGAGAGCAAATGTAGAATTCTCGAAAATGCTCTAAATAAATGATAAATGAAATATCATACGCAGCACAAACGCCATGAACAGTCTAACATCCGCTAGTATCGCACGTACTAGTGCCACTGAGAGCCACATTTGCATCATGGATGTACTGCCAGAGTCGCTTTAACTTTGCGGAAAACTCACATGTAAAACGTGCGACTCACGCACTAACAATTTCTTTGTCTTGTCCATATAGGACACACACTAACGAAACAACAAAAAAAAAATATTGCGTAAATTATGCGCTAACACTACCAAAATAAACTGATAATCAAACATGCCACTACAGGCTTCAAGCAACTAGCCTGGACCTGACACTGCAAGCGTATCTCACATACAAAAAGAAGCGTATCTCACATACAAAAAAGAAGCCTATTTGCCTAAAAAGAAACGACACGTCGAAAAAACAAAGTTTCAAACATACATCAGTGAGCTTCTAAAACAAACAATTTAAACAAAGCTCGAAACTTGCATATCGAAAGGATCTCTAGTCTTGGAGATCTCAAAACATTTAACCAAACACAAAAAAAGAAACAAACAAATAAAATAATGTTCCACAAAACCTGCGTCGTTTTTCATTCCGAGTAGCTTATGGTGGCGCCGTATCTTTAAGCGTTACTCGAGGCGGGCGCTGTCTCAAAACTTGTCTTGTTAACGAGGGAATACAAAGGGCACGTACGTTATTCTCCTCGCTGCCCACCCCCGACGCTGTACTAACAGGCATCATACCTTCTGGGCGCCGTGCGACGACTCCGCTGCCGCGCGTGACCGATTCGCGTCGCCGTACCGGCTCGCTCTCCAGTGTCATTCCTAATACACCTCGAAAAAAACCGAACGAGGGGGAACATAATTGCCCCCTTCGTGCCACCTTCGCTTTTGTACTCCTTCGCGCCGAACGGCCCTTTCTTTTCTTTCTCGTCCGGCGGTTCGGACGCGCCCTGTCGGGAAACATTCCAAGGAACAAACGCGCCGTTCGAACTTTTATTGCGATAGCAATTATATGGACACTCAAAAGCAGATTTCTGCCGTCGGCGTCGCCGTCGCCGTCGCCGTGAGGTTCCGTATGACGTCATTTGGAGAAGAAATCGTCGCCGCGCGCCGAACGCTGTATGTGAGAGTGAAAGGGTGCGAGGGGCGCGTCTTTCACGGGGAGTGAACGCACGGCGGAGAACAAACGCGCGTTCTGCGCCGTGCTCGCTTAAGGGCTGCAGAAGTAGGCGTCTCTGTTCTCCTTCACAATCACCATGTATGTAGAGCAAACGCGCCTTCTTCCAACGAGCGAGAGGCCGTGGGGGAGGGGGAGGGAAGGGAGGCGACGTTTAGCTGCGGCACGCAGTGCCTATTTATATCAGAGGCTCCGGCAACAGTCACCAACGCCGCACGCATTTTGAGCGAACGCGGGCCAAACGCCGATGGCGTCGACAACAGTTCTGCGTGTTGTTGCTACCAAAGCCGCTCACCTTACTTCGTATGACATTGCTGTGTTGCTATCGCATTCATTGCTTCGCCCTTAGGGCGAAACTGTGACATTTTTTGACTGCACTCCCCACTGGGTTTAGTGCCTTTATTCGGCCGCGTTGCCCTGTCTGCCGCATTCCTGAGTTTGCGACGCCGCTTCATCCTAGCACGTTTACTAGTGCTCATTCTCAAGGCTTCCGCTTGAATCTCGTGCGGACCGGCACTTATTTCATCGGTCGCTATTTCCATCTCAACCGCACAGTCTGAATGATTTGCGGGTAAATCATTCCTGTCAATGCTACCTCGACTGGCGGAGAGCTTCAAACACTCAGGGACAATGCAGCTATTTCCCTTTGCGCAACTTAGCTCGCATACTTGGGAGCTGACCCCAACTGCACTGCCCTGCCTACATTGTGCTTTAGCGCACTTTCCTGACCGATTGGACTCTGCACAGGTGCTCTTGTCTGACGACTCGGGGCCACTTCGGGCTTCTGCAAGAGCTACCTTCACGACGTACTCCCTGGATAACTGTGCCAAATCGTCCACAGCTGGCCTAGCTGCTTCTCTAGTATTCCATTGGCACAGTATCTCGTCGCGCTCAATACGGTCCCCATTAACGGGCTTCTCAAGAACTACGTCACGGTCTACGGATCTGGCCTCACCTGTGAACGTACCATTAGGCTCACGGGGATCAGCCTCTTTTTCTACCATCGGTAGAACCGTGCGTGCTACTTGTTTGCACTTTCCGTGCTTACTTCTACGGGTGCCTGACATTTCTGTTGCTCCACTTCAAAACCCTGTTCCAAACTTTCAACCTCCTGCCTTAGAGCTTCGATCTTTTCGTCTTGTTGCTTAATCCATTCCTGTCTTTTCAATTCCTGCTCATGCTCAATTGCTTCCTGTTCCTGTTCTTTTAGAATGGAGTTGCCGAAATATTCAAAGTATTCATCATCACTGTTGCTTTCTAAAATGGCTCTAATTTCGGCTTCCGATTTATCATCCTCTACCTCTACATCGAGCTCTTCACACAACCGCAACAAGCTAGCTCTAGTCAAACTCATGAGGTCCATGGTCACTACTTTAGGCTTTGGCTCAGCTATTCCACAATATATACTTGCTGCTAAACCCGCACAAATCACAATGCAAGTAAAAAAACTACCAGCGGTTCAATTCTGTTTTCCCAAGAGAATTTGAAGCCTGGAAAATATAGCATAAACCAAACGCCTATGCACAGAAGTAGCACCAAGTCCCCAAGTACTGCTCCACCGCATCGAATCAATTCAAAGAAGACGTAAATCCTGGGCCGCCTTTAATTGATAAGAATTACGGTAGTTCTCCACTTCCCAATTACTCCCACAAAAGTATGAGGTCTGGCTTTAGTAGCTGGTTCAGATCTATGCTGAAAGCTGCTTTCTGCTTGGATGCGCAACAACCACAGTATCAAATGGGCAGTTGTACACGCTTGATCGGTTTTTAGAAAGTCTAGGCTAAAAGATCCGATGACTCAAGCGCAAAGCCAGGCACTCACCCTGTACCGTGCAGTCATGCTGCGCTGCATTCATCCAGCCGCTCGCGAACCAGTTGGCGATTGGCGTTGGCTACAGGTTCCATCTTGCCGCTGTCATCCTGTCGCTCGTGAATCAGTTGTTGGTGACTGGCGTCGGCTGCAGCGTCCATCTCACCACGGCCATCCAGTTGGTCGCGAACGAGATGCCGGCGACTGGCGTTGACTGAAGGGTCGATCTCACCGCGGTCATCCAGTTGTTCGCGGCTCGGGGTTAGGATTCATCCCATAGCTGCCATCCAATTGTTATGAATGGGTTGGCATTTCATCTCAGCGCTGCCATCCGTTGTTGCGGGTCGGAGATTATTCCGCCGCTGCTGCCAGTTTGTTGAGACTCGGGTAGCGTTTAGGCCGGTGATCCTTCAGCCAAAGGGATGAGTACGTCCGGGAGTAGAGCGAGAGAAAAAAGGGTTTATTTTACATATTTACAGTGGCTCCAAATATCGAAGCCCACTCCATGGGGGAGCACTTTGAAAGTCTCAGCTCACTACATGTCTGAGCGCATATCAGAACAGGTCAGGACACACCACTGCACGCAAGGTGTCTCCTTATAAAACCTCGGTCTTCCCCAGTTGACCCGACTAGGGAATCAGATGACCTTGATGCGGCCAATCAGACGGGCCGTCTTGTTCGCTGAACTCCGCCTCTAATGTTGCACCTTCGAAGCAAGGACGAGGCAATCCGGCAACAGGGGGTTGACACTCCTTCCACGAAAGTCGGTGACCTGTTTCTTGCCCTCCGACGGTCATCTTGCCAGGGTCGGGAGAATGGCCTTTGCACTAATCCCCGCGTCTAACGAAGGGTGGCGCTTGTGGTCGGTCGCTTCTAGGTGAGCTTTGTCCGAACGTCCCATGCCACTGTCGGGCCGCGTCGCCAAGTAGGCGGCCGCTGATGAAGGGGGTGGAATCGGGGGAAGCACTCAAAGAATGCGCACTGCCGAGTTGGGGCGCTTGTTTGCCTGTCTATTCGGTGTCTGGCACTGTCGCCGTCTGAGCGACGCTCATGAAAGGGCCTGCCTCGATGGGAAACAATGAAAGAATGCGCCCGGCCGATTCGGGACGCAACACAGGTAATGATTGCATTCACGATGTTGCTAAAAATTGTTGCACTGGGTAATGCGTTGTATATGTATTTTTAGGTTACATAAGGCTTACCATCAAGATTTGAGTGCATCCACAATGAACAAACGCATAGCCCCTAAACTTCTGGATACATAAAACTTGCATTTGAAGCATGTTTCATTATTAAATGTCGTTTACAATTGCCAACGCCGCTACGTGAGCCGACGCAAGTGTGGTTTGTGCACAATTACGCGGGTTAGAATGGCAATTGAGGATGGTGTATCACAGAAACCGGCATACCGAATGTGTGACGTTGATTGAACAAAGAAAAGCTCATACGAGTAACAATTACATTCCTGGTACACCACACGCACTTACAGAAAACACATTGCGCGACTGCATGTAACAGTGGATAAATTATTGTTTTTGTGGATTAATCCATTGAATCTTTACAAAAAAAAGCAACCTAAAATTTAAAAAAAGCAGATCCTACGATGAACACCTTTCTGTAGTGGAGTAGTTGTGTGCGCTTGCGCGGGTGAGCACAAAGACGTAGGCGGTTTGATAGCTAGACAGATAGATACGCTCAATGTACAGTCGCCACAGAAAAAGAACGGCACAAGTCACCGATGAGCAGAGCAACAAAATCACGAATATTGTTGGAAATTTTGGCAGTAGGATGGGCTACTTTTTGCCGGCCACTTCCGCTTTAACAGGTATATCGCATCTGCTACTCTCTTCTTGTCGATGGATTTTCCAGCTGCGGTGTTCGCCACTTGTGCTAATCATTTTCTGTCGGGACTGAACCTTTGGCCTGCCAAAAAAAATGCTTCGCATTTAAAATGACAGGCAGTGCCTGTGTAAAATCCGTTGATCAATGGGCAGTAATTTAATGCTCCCATTAAACTACACAAGTGTTCTCGCGTTCAACACACCATCCGAAGAAAGCCAATACGAATAGATCCGACGACATCGTATTGCAAGAGAGCGTGGTTAGTTGCTGAACTTTTTTCTTTGTCAAGGTGCTTCCTTACTTGAGGCAGAAGACAGTGATCGTCAAAATAACTCCATGACTACTTTTCTTGCAGGTGCTGAACAGATGTCGATTTGCCTCCGCTACATATTTGACGGACAGTTGCGAGAGGAATTTTTCGCCTTCATCGAAGTCACCAACCTATCTGGGCAAAGTTCCGCATCAACAATCCTGACAGTCCTCGCGAGCAAAGGCGTTGACGTATATATGTGTGGACAAGGCTACGATAGAGCAGCAAATATGGCGGGCCGTTTCAGTGACGTCCAAGCTGTAATTCAGAGGAAGCACGCTATGGCAATATGCGTTCACTGTGCCAGTCACTCGTTGAACCTCCCAATATGTCATTCCTGTAGCGTCACTGAAATCTGTAACACATTTGGTGTATTGCAGGAGGTGTTCACATTTTTTAGGAAATCTGCCACAAAGTCAGCTCTGCTAAACGAAAAAATCAGTGAGCTATGCTCAGGAGTACATAAGCAACGGCTTCATTTATTATGCGAAACACGGGTAGAGCGTCACGAGGCTGTGCAAACGTTCGTGGTGATTCTCAATCCAATTGTTTCAGCCCTTGAAACTCTTCAGGATGGAGCTCCCGGTGACGCATCCGCAAAAGCACACTGATTGCTCACCTGTGTTTTGACTTCCACTTTCATTGTCAGTGTACACATCGCCGCCAAAGTACTCTCGTTAATACTTCCGCTTTCGAGATTGCTTCACTCTAGCTCACTGGACCTGGCCGCCGCCTTGATGTATGTCGACGACGTTGAGTCTGCGGTGCTCCAGATGCGGGAGTCTGGCTTTAATGATATATTCGACGCCTCTGTAAAGGCTGCCGAGGCCTCACATGTTTAAATGAGAATGCCGCGGGTCACAGGTAGGCAGCTTCATTGCCATAACGTGCCAGTGGCTAGCGTTGAAGAACGCTTTAGGCTTTCGGTGTTTCTGCCTTTTCTGGACTAGCCTAATAAGCCAGTTGAATGAGCAGTTTAAAAGGCATCGGCACACCTTGAAGATGCTTTCTTCCCTTCTGCCACAGAATATAAAGCTGCCACTATTCCCATTGCTGAGGAGTTTGCAGCTTTGTACTCAAACGTAATCTCAGCTTCGGAACTGCAAGGGGAGTTGGCAGTATGGGCGGCGAAATGGAAGAGTGAGAAGCGAGAAACGCCCAACATATGTCTGCAATACAAGCGGTTGCCAATTGCCCAGAGGTATTCTTTCCAAATGTGCACCGTCTTTTAAAGATTCTGGTAACTCTGCTCGAGAGCACAGCTGAAGCGGAGCGCTCTTTTTCATCGCTGAGACGCCTAAAGACGTACCTGAGAGCTTCAACAACAAATGAAAGATTGGTTGCCATCGCTCTTCTAAACATCCACCGTGAAATTCAAGTCCGCCCGGAAGACGTTCTCTCTGTTCTCTAGCGGGAACGTAGACGGCTTCAGCTGAATGTGTAGCACGAGCCACAATCGCCTGCTGAAAATCAAGCAAGAAAGTTAAGTGAAATTATTCCGGGATTGAGATTTTTCGAACAGTCGTAAAACACAGTTCCTAATTGTTAATTGTTGGGGTTTAACGTCCCAAAACCACTATGATTATGAGGAAGAATAAACATTTTATAGAAATAGCAGACAGGTTCTTGCGGGTGAAGCCCCTATCCAGGGCCCCACTAGCTCTAGCGGGGCCTGTTCTGCATGGTCCAAGGTTGCCTGCTGGCTTCCCAGGTCCTGCTGGATATGATTATGAGAGACGCCATAGTGGAGGGCTCCCGAAATGTCGACCACCTGGGGTTTTTAACGTGCACCTAAATTTAAGTAAACGGGCCTCGCGCATTTTCGCCCCCGTCTAAAATGCGCCCGCCGCATTTGTTGCTTCATTTGTTGCGCATTCTTGCCCAAAGCTTCGACAAACACCGTGACACATTTCTCCATATGCAGACATGATTCACTGTAAATTACCAACACAAACGGAAGCGCCCAGGAATGAAATTGTTATAGTAGCACGGGTTTCTTGAATCAAGTACGTGCGCAGCGAAGAGAAAAAAGGGTGGGTAAGTGGGGGGGGGGAGCGGAAAAAATATCGGGGGGGGGGGGTTCCCCCACTTGGCTACGCCCCTGGTTAATCCAATCAGCAACTCACCATAGACCGCTTAATTCATAAGCTTCGCAAGCAAAACTTTACGGACGAACAGATTACACACGAGCTCGCGTCGCGCTACCTTTGTACTGAGTCGAGCTCAGACACGGACTACCCCCCACCTCCAATGCACACGGAAGGGGACCCATTGGTTTCTCCCTTCACGAGTGCGGAGGTGCAGGCAGTACTCGCTGAGCTGAAGTGTAGATGAGCCCCTGGCCCAGACGATAAATAAGCTGCTCAAAAATCTAGCTGACGAGGACATAGACCTCCTCACTAAACACATGAACGAGGTATGGGAATCCGGCGAAATCCTACTTGAGTGGCGCGAAGCCGCCATCGTGCTCATACCTAAGCCGGGCAAACCCCTTGAGTTTGGCTTGCTCAGGCCCGTCTCCCTCATCTCGTGTGTGGGCAAGGTGGCTGGGCACGTCATTCTTAAACGGGCCACGAAACATGCGGAAGAGAAACGCCTCCTCCCTTTTAATCAAATAGGCTTTCGCCCGTCCATATTGACACAGGATGTCATGCTTATTCTAAAACACGAGATCCTAACGGGCAAGTACCGGGACACCAGGGCCGTGCTCACACTAGATCTAGAAAAGGCTTTTGACAACGTTAAACACTCGCACATACTACGAGCGATTGCCGACGCTGGACTCGGCAACCGCTTCTATGCATACGTGCGGTCGTTTCTCAAAGACCGCAAAGCCACCATTAGACTAGGCTGTTTGGGTTCCAAGACGTACGACTTGGATCCCAGAGGCACACCGCAGGGAGCAGTGCTCTCTCTATTTCTCTTCAACTTAGTTTTGAGTGCTCTCTCAAGAGAATAGAGCTCAATTGATGGCCTCGGCCACGCTTTCTACGCTGATGATTTTAGCATCTGGTGTGGGGGTGCTAGCGACGGGGACATCGAACGCATTCTACAGACGGCGGTAGACAAGGTACAGGCCTACCTCCGACAGACGGGTTTACGGATATCGACCAAAAAGTCTGAACTTTTACTGTACAGACCGAAACTAGGTCCCAAATGGCTTCCCAACTCACCCATTTCAATATACACAGAAGATGGTACGCAAATTCCACAAGTCACTTCGGTTCGTATACTAGGAGTGATCTTGCAGGAGTACGGCAGGGACGGACTCAGCATAGAGCGCATAGCCACTAAAACAGACTCCATATCAAATGCGTTGCCAAACGAGGCGGACTATCGGAAGAAAATCTACGGCATCTCTCCCATGCTTTTCTAATGAGCCACATCAATTACGTAGCCGTAGCTCACCCCTGGACCAAAAGGATGAGAACAAACTCAATCTGATCATTAGAAAGAGTATCAAACAGGTACTTGGACTCCCTATTCAAACCAACACAAAGAAACTTGTGGCACTAGGCTTTAATTCATAACACTTTCAGTGCGATTGTGAGGCCCAGAAGCTAGCCCAGAGTGCTCGACTCTCCTCGACTGAGGCGGGAAGGCAACTCCTGGCCTCCCTCAAAATAAGCTCTCCAATAATCAACCAAAGAGAGTGCACGCTGGCGTCAGAGCTTCGAGAACGCCTCACCGTTCCCCCACTCCCACGTAACATGCACCCGCAATACAACCCCGGCCGACGTAAGGCTAGAGCAGCCGCCCTCCTCAAAACGCCTGCTGCAATGCCAGATTCGGTAGCTTTCGTAGACGCCGCTCAATACGTCAAATTTAAGCACTTCGTTGCAGCCGTTACGTCGCTGCAAGGCGAACACCTCACTTCTCTAACACTCCACAACACGGATGCAGACCACGCAGAACAGGTAGCTATAGCATTAGCTCTGGCGACCACGGATCGCACAACAGTCTACACCGACTCTAAAGCCGCAGCACAGGCCTTTCGCGCCGCCTCGGTTGCTCTCGCGTGCAACGTGGGCCGATACTAAACACTTGATCTGGTTCCCCGGCCACGTGGGCCAAGATGCTCACCCCCTTGTCCCTAACGCCAACGAGCTAGCTCACTCCCAGTCGCGAGACCTTACTCGCCGCGCCAGGGAAGAGGGCGGCCCGAGGCCCAAGGGCGAGCCATGCCGGCGGGACCCGCTCCTAACGTACAACGAAGTTTGTCATCACTACCGCCTTGAGCACAGAAAGTTTCCTCTACCTCACCCTCATAACGAGACCGCAAACTCTCACTTATGACTGTTACAAACAGGCGCTTACCCTTCACACAACTTTTATTCACGATTCATAAGTGAAATAAAGCCGGGTTGCCCTCGATGTAATTTACCACATATGCTGTGGCAATGCCCCATGCTGCGCGCGGCTGCAGGGTCTCCAGCCACGGAAGAATGGACCACTCTCTTCACCAGTCCCCACGAGGACGACCAACTTCGGGTTGTCCAGAGAGCCCACGACCTGGCCGCCGAGTTCCACCTCCCGGTCCCGTCGTGGACGCAGCCCACAGACGAGAGGGGGACTTGCTCTTCTCAGGACCAAATAAAGCTCAGTTCAGTTCGCGCCGTTTCTGTTCGTTGTTGCTCATACTGGGCGGCCAAGGTCGGCCGCGAACACGAAGGCACGGCGGCGCCGCTCTGTCAAAACAGAACGGCGTCTACTACAGTCTTTTACAGTCTGTAGCATTTTGTAGGCGTGTGCACGTTTGCACTCGCCATCTGACGCTACTGGCGCCTGAAGGCAGCTGAACAATAATTAAACAAGTGGTGACCACGCAACAGTGAAATTTAGTTACAGCCAGGCGATCATAAATCAACTGCGCCCATAGGCCCAATGCCACCCACAATGACGTGAAAACTAAATATATATGTTTTTTACGATGTGCACTCGCCGGTAAGAATTTTCGCGCATCCAGAAAAATACACGTCATCAGAGCTCTGTGTCAGTCTTGTCGAGAGTGACTGCTCCGATTAGAATTTAAGCTCCATGCCCTCATTTTTGTGGGCAAGGCCGGCAGACAGGCTGTACAAGCTTTTAAAAACATAAACGTTTTAACGCTAGAAAATTTGCGATAATAACCGACATTTTAGAGCCCAGTGAAAGCTTGTGATGCGCATCTTTGAGCCCATAAAACTCCTGGCGCTCCTTGTCGCCCCCTGGCGACCGCTGTAGAAACTCGAGAGGTGCGGCGACGCGCTGTCGGCGCAGTTTGGCCACCTCTCCTATTCTACCACCGTGGGCCAAACGCAACCCGCTCTCATAAGTGTCAGTAAATCTTTCAGTATCAAAATTCTTGCGCTATCTATGGGTGGCTTTTTACACTGTATTTGGCAAGACAAAAATTTGCGTGGCCGTGTGCCGTATTTGCTAATAGATAGCGCAAAATATATATTTTTGAATAGGTTGAACTTTACTTAAACTATGGAATTTCTGTTCATG
Source organism: Dermacentor silvarum (assembly GCF_013339745.2). NCBI lineage: Eukaryota > Metazoa > Arthropoda > Arachnida > Ixodida > Ixodidae > Dermacentor > Dermacentor silvarum. The sequence continues at coordinate 202,639,636 of NC_051157.2, read as the reverse complement.
CTGCTGTAGTGACACGTTTCGCGACTGTCTCTCACTCTGCCATGGTCACATGGTGTGGTTTCCCGCGTTTCTGCACTGCTCTTACTGCTACTTCGGTTTGACGTTTCACCTGTGATTTGACTGCGTGCTGTTTGCAAGTGCCAGGATCCGGTGTATGCAGATTTGCTTGCGATGCCACGCTGCCTAGTTAGTGTACCCACCTTGGTGCGGCAAGGACATACATCCTGGAGCGTGGCAACCTCAACGCACTCAAAGAAGCAATTTGCGCATGCACGGTTCTCTCCAACAAAGTAAACCTGACGTCAAGCTCGTTTGAGGCAAGTACACGTGTACCCTTGTTTGATTTTAACTGCACCCGATAAGGTAGCGTTATGCGGAAGTAATGGCGATTATGATGAGAGAGGCTCTTCGCGAAATGTTTGAATCCGGGTAGTGTTTACATCGCTAAAAGAGGCGGATCGTGTAGCAATCAACTAAAAGTAGATTCCTCGCTCGCGTTACAAAATTCTCCTAGCACGGGCGCGGTAGCGCTGCAGAACTCGTGGTGCCCCTTTTTCGTTGCGGGGTGCTTTTCTCGTCGCGACGGTAGATTGCATTTTTACAGCGAACCCGTATATTGCCAAACTCGTGGTGTGCTTTAGTGCGACGGCGACCAGCAATGAGCGTTGTTGTTCGTGTATCTTATGTTGCCGCTTAGTTTCCGATTCTCCCAAAATTTGCCTTATCGCCTGGAGGTGCTGCTTATACGTAGTGCGCCTAGTCAGTCAGGCGCCCTCAGACCGTACACGCTTGCCCTTTGCCATACTGCTGCTCCTCCTTGCTCAGTCTTCTTAGCAAACGCGCCCGTGCAGCCCGTCATCGCCACTGCACCACTGCCCGCCATTGAGATAGAATCCCTTTTGCAGTGGCTGTGAAGCGTAGCCGAACAAGAAATAGCATTATGCTTGTCAGCAACTAAAAGCTAAAACATTTCGTGCGAGCTGCATGTTAGCGCACTCAAAAGGTTGATGTCTGTCATGCCCTGTACGAGCGCCCCAGTTACTGTGCTGATTCGTTTAAGTGCTTTGTGGAGGATCGGTCACCAAGCAAATGCTTATTAGTGCATTTCGCTCATACAACAGCACATCCAGGGGCACATTACTGGACTGTTTTCTAATCCAAAAAAAGTTGTCGCAGTTTCACCTGAAAGGCGAAGCATCAATTGCGATAGCAAATTTGAAGAGAGCTATACGGAGTAATGATAGCAGCTTTATCAGCTGTATAAACTTGGACATGCAGCAGCACCGGCAACACGCAGAACTGTTGTCGACGCCGTCGGCGTTTTGCCCGCGTTCGCTCAAAATGCGTGCGGCGTTGGTGACTGTTGCCGGAGCCTCTGATATAAATAGACACTTGTTGCCGCAGCTAAACGTCGCCTCCCTTCCCTCCACCTCCCCCCCCTCCCCCACGGCCTCTCGCGCATCGGAAGAAGGCGCGTTTGCTCTACATATATGGTGATTGTAAAGGAGGAAAGAGACGCCTACTTCTGCAGCCCTTAAGCGAGCACGGCGCAGAACGCGCGTTTGTTCTCCGCCGTGCGTTCACTCCCCGTGAAAGCGCGCGCCGCTCGCGCCCTTTCACTCGCACATACAGCGTTCGGCGCGCGGCGACGATTTCATCTCCATTGACGTCATACGGAACCTCACGGCGACGCCGACGGCAGAAAACTGCTTTTGAGTGTCCATATAATTGCTATCGCAATAAAACAATACTCCGCTGTTGCACATTTACAGTGGTTTGCTGCACATTAAGTGATGGAGGCAGTTTACAGCCTTGTCGAGCATACAGTTTCCTCAGGTCTCTGCGCGATATAAAAACCAGTTGTGTTTTACCGCTTTGAGATACTGGACAAGACGTTCGATGAGTATGTGGATATCTCTCCCGAGGACACTATCCCCGACTTATCGAAAATTTTACTGCGCCCGCAAGTGGACAGTGAGCAGCAGTGTGCGTCAACTTCGACTGAGGTATTTGGATTTGGTAGTCGCGTATTCAGCAAATTCACAGCTCATAAACAGACTTTTTAAGTTTTTAGCGAGTGTAGCCTTCCTTCCTACGTGCAATTTCATATTTCCATTGAACTCAGCCTTGTCTTATTCCCGATGAAATGGCTGAGATTTTTTTTTACCTCACATGTCAGGCGCTCCGCACTCCTTGCCCTGACGAGGACTGTTGCTGAGGCTGCGTGACCTTGTAAATGTCATACGCTTTGCCCATAATCATTAAATTTAATCATTACTCAATTATTTTAGGCCCTATACACCACTGTTTTTATCCTTCTCTTTTACTGCTTACTAAATTGAGTCGACCATCAACCTTGTGTTTGGCGCTCTTTGGCCACAGTTGCCCTTGCGCCTTAAAAAGTCTACCACTAACTGAATTCACAGCTCAGTTACAAATTCATGTATCGGCTATTTGTTTTAACAGCGGAGCTGTTTAAGCCGAGCGTTTACCACGCGAACAGAAAACTAGCGCAGCGTTGCCAATTCCTCTACACTAAGCTTAATGCAGTTGGAGCTTGGTTATGCAGTTTGGTTCACTTGTAGCCCAGGTAAGGTAGTGCTTGGTAGTGCCCCGGTAAGTACAGCAATGCATAGTGCAGGCCGATCGATATATAATCGATAAGCAGCGAACGCAAACGCAGCGGCCATGCAGCCTATGATGGAGCGAGCACCTTGGCCATTTGCGCAAGCGGTGACGTATCATGGCGCCCTCTGATTCGCTGAGAGCAATGAAATCCGTGACGACACTGCTTCAGCTCGGAATCTGCGGTGAGAGAAATTGAGAAAGAGATATTTGGTCTTTGTTTACGAATTTCTCTTCTTTATAGGGTTTTACGTGCCAAAATCAGTTCTGATTATGAGGCACGCCGTAGTGGAGGGCGCCGGATTAATTTTGACCACCTGGGGTTCTTTAACGTGCACTACAACGTAAGCACACGGGCGTTTTTTTGCATTTCGCCTCCATCGAAATGCGGCCGCCGCGGCCGGGATTCAATCCCGCAATCTCGTGCTCAGCAGTGCAACGCCTTAGCTGACTGAGCCACCGCGATGGGTGGTTTACGAATTTCTCCACTAATAACTCACATTTTTGCACCCCCCCCCCCAAAAAAAAAACTGCATGCATTCCTGAAGGCCCCTCTTTTATTCCAGCTGAACTTCCCATTTCTCTTTAGTGTCCCTTTAATGTTTTTTTGCTGAGTCATTGTCATGACTATGACTTCTACCATCGTCCTTTAGTGTTTCGTTCACTTAGTACCCACGTCAGAACCCATTTCAGTGGTTTTTGAGTGTTGAACTTTTTTGCTGAGTCATTGTCAATAATGCTGAGTCATGCTCATGACTATGATGTCTACCATCATCCTTTAGTATTTCCTTCACTTAGTACCCACGTCAGAACCTATATGAGCGGTTTTTGAGTGTTAATCTTTCTTCCGCTGAGTCATTGTCATGACCTACATGACACGCATGTCATGAATGAATGTGTGTGGTTTAGTGGCGCAAGGGCCAGGTGTGGCCAAAGAGCGCCATGCCAGTGTTTGTTAGTTCGCAGTGAAGTGATGAATTCTGAGAAGTAGATGTGACGGGGCTGTAAAGGGGCCTAAAAATAATCGCTGTAAAGTGCGTAAAATATACATGTACTAAAATCATGGCAATGACTAATGATGTGTACTATGAAATGAGGAATGCATTCAGAAAGAAGAATTATACATTTAAAATATTTAAGATACAGTAATTGGCAAGAAGCACTACTACCTAAACAGAGCCCTTGAACCACAAGGGCCTGGAGGCATGTGCTATCAAAAATTATCACAGCGACATCCTCTGGAGAGAGGATGTGCTACGAACTTATTGGGCTAATAACATGTAGCACAACATCATTCAAAAAATCGAGGACTGCTTTGGCATTAAAAAGCGGTTCTTCACCAATAAATAGCATGGGATGTAGAGGGATATTGTAGCGGTATGCTACCGGAAAATGTTTCCTTCTTTCGGCTTCGGCTTCCCGACACTCCACGAGGACATGGAGGACGGTCAGCCTCTCACCACACCTACCACAGGTTGGTGGTTCATCTCCTGTCAACAAAAAACTGTGGGTTCCGTACGTGTGTCCTATTCTCAGCCGACTGAATAAGACGTCAGTTCGCCGTGCTTTCGTTACGGGGGGCCAGAAACCTAACTGTGGTTTAATCAAGTGAAGCTTATTACTTGTTTCAGCATCCCACAAGCGTTGCCAGTGGCTTCGCAGTTTCTTTCGCAAGAAAGGTTTCAGATTAGTTACAGGGACAGTAGCTGTAGGGTTAATAGCGTGTGATGTTATTGACGTAGCCATTCGGTCAGCTAGCACATTACCCTCAATGCTTCTATGGCCAGGCACCCAGCATATAATGACATGCTGGTTACATAAATACGCTTGACAGAGGACGGAATAGAGCTCAGTAAGTACAGGATTTTTGTGTTTACCGAGTGACATCAATGCTTTTACGACGCTTAGGGAGTCCGTAAATATAATTGCCTTTTGAAGTTTTGATTTCCTTATATGCTTCACAGCCGACAACAGTGCATGGGCCTCAGCCGTAAAAATACTCGTTTCCGGGTGGAGTACACCGGATTCCGAGAAGGATGGGCCAACGGCTGCATAAGACACCCCGGCATGTGACTTGGAAGCGTCAGTGTAAAGCTCTGTACACGAGTACTTGTATTGAAGTTCTAAGAAATGCATTTTAATGTGTGCCTCTGGCGCGTGTTTAGTTACCTCTACAAACGATGTATCGCAATCTATGAGTTGCCACTGCCACGGCGGTAATAGTTTCACTGGAGCCATAGGACGATGATCAAGCAGTGGAACACCCATTTCCTCACTGAGGTTCCTCACACGCAAGGAGAATGGCTTTCTCGCTGCAGGTCGATTATGGAAGAGTGTGGCAGCGGTGACGTCATTTATGGTTGAATAAGAAGGATGTTCATTGTTTGCTTGGACTTTCAGAAAATATGTGAAACTGCTATATGAACGCTGCAGATGGAGTGACCACTGGTTGGACTCTACATAGAGGCTTTGGATCGGACTTGTTCGGAAAGCACCTGTCGCGATGCGGATACCCAGATGGTGAACGGGGTCTAGTATTTTTAATGCAGTTGGCGTTGCAGAATTATAAATTATAGACCCGTAATCAAGCCGTGAGAGGACAAGACTACTATACAAGTTAAGCAAGCACTTTCGATCACTGCCCCATGTTGTGCGGGACAGAAGTTTTAGAACGTTCATTGTCTTCAGGCATTTTGCCCTCAGATACTTAATATGAGGAATAAATATAAGCTTGGAATCTAAAATGATTCCTAGAAACTTATGCTCGCTGCTCACAGAGAGCGCATCTCCTTGTATTTGTATACTTGGGACAGGCGTTACGCCTCTGTTGTTTGTAAAGAGAATGCAAGTGCTTTTCTGAGCGTTAACTTTAAAACCATTCTCCTCCGCCCATTTGGACAATCTGTTCATTCCCAGCTGTACCTGTCGTTCGCAGATGGCAATATTACATGACTTAAAGGCTATCTGCACATCGTCGACATAAACCGAATAAAACATTGTGCGTGGGATGACTGTACGCAGGGAATTCATTTTTACAATAAATAGTGTGCAGCTAAGCACACCGCCCTGCGGCACACCAGTTTCTTGTGTGAATGGCCTAGACAAAGCTCTGCCCACCCTTACACGAAATGTGCGGTTAGTGAGGTAACTTTCGATTGTGTTAAGCATATTGCCACGAACACCCATCGCCGAAAGATCTCGGAGAATTCCAAAGCGCCATGTGGTGTCGTAAGCTTTCTCTAGGTCTAGAAATACAGACAGACAGAACTGCTTATGTATGAAAGCATCTCTAATATATGCCTCAATGCGGACAAGGTGGTCTGTTGTAGACATACCTTCTCGGAAACCACACTGGAAGGTGTCCAGAATTTTGTTATTTTCTAGGAAGCATATTAGGCGCCGGTTTATCATTTTTTCGTACAGCTTGCACAGGCAGCTTGTTAGAGCTATTGGCCTGTAGCTGCTGGCCAAGGACGGGTCTTTGCCTTGTTTAAGTATGGGGATGACTATGGCTTCTTTCCATGAAGACGGAATACAGCCAGCCGCCCACATGGCATTAAAAAGAGACAAGAGTGTTTTCAGTGTTTCGGGGTGTAAGTACCTAATCATTTCGTACATGATACGATCCCCACCTGGCGCCGAGTTGTTGCAATAAGCGAGAGATGCTTTAAGCTCAGCTAAAGTAAATGGGGAATTGTAGGCCTCACTCGATGAGCCTTTTCGATTTAGGGGTCGCCGCTCTTCGCGTTCTTTGATTCTCAGGAATGTTTCGGTATAGTGCCATGCACTTGACACATACTCAAAATGTTCGCCTAGACAATCCGCCTGATCTTCCAGGCTATCACCTTGTGTATTTACTAAGGGTAGGGGATGCGACTCCCGACCTGTTAGTTTATTTACCCGATTCCAGACTTTTCTTTCATCGGTGTACGAATTTATACTGGCGATGTACCTATCCCAACTTTCCCTCTTTGCACGTCGACGTGTTCTCCTACCTTGTGATTTGATCTGTTTGAAATTAATGAGGTTTTCAGCAGTTGGAGAATTGCGAAGCAATCTCCAAGCTTTGTTTTGATTTTTGCGCGCTTTCCGACATTCGTCGTTCCACCATGGGATGCGACGCTTATTAGCTAATCCGCTAGTTTGCTTAATACATTTAGCTGCAGCGCTAATAATGAAACCTGTTAGGTATGCAACAGCATCTTCTACATTAAAAACAGCAATTTCATCTCCGCCTAAATACGTAAGCTCTCGGAACATTTCCCAGTTGGCCGAGTCCATGTTCCATCGAGGAAGATGTGGCAAGCATGTATCTTGTTTTGTTAAGTTTAGCATAACTGGGAAATGGTCGCTCCCAAAGGGGTTCCTGAGAACAGACCACTCCAGATACGGAATTAGAGTACTCGATACTATACTTAAATCAATGGCTGAGTATGTGTTATGTGTAACGCTGTAATAAGTTGGCTCTTTCTTGTTAAGTATAGATGCACCTGAAGAAAACAGAAAATTTTCTATAAGGCGTCCTCGCGCATCTAAACGAGAGTCGCCCCATAAGGGGCTATGAGCGTTCACATCACCGACAACTATGTATGGCGGAGGAAGTTCATCAATGAAGCTTTGAAACTGTGTCTTGGAAAGTTGATAACAAGGAGGGACGTAAATAGAACTAATTGTGACTAGCTTACCGAACAGTATTGCTCGGACAGCAACTGCCTCAAGGGAAGTTCGGAGGTTCAATTGCCGACAGGCAACACCTTTATCTGCTATTATAGCGACACCACCCGACGAGGCTAGGGCGTCGTCGCGGTCCTTCCGAAAAATGGCATAGTGCCTTAAAAAGTTTGTGTTGTCTGCTTTGAGATGCGTCTCCTGGACACACAGCACCCTCGGACTATATTTAAGAAGGAGCTCTTTGACATCATCAAGGTTACAAAGGAGACCCCTAACGTTCCATTGTAATATTTGCGTGTTCATAATGAAATATGAGTTTGCGCTGTGTGTTCAGGAAATGCAAATCAGTTCACAGAGCCTTTGTCGGGCCCTGTGATGCGGGATTTTTCTTTTCTGGAGCGATCGCGAGAATCTCGCCGCTCACTAGGCGCTGATGGCGCCGTCTGGCTCGTTGTTGTGTCCATCGCCTCTTGCAGGGCGCTGGACACGCGCTCTTGCAAGCGCTGTGTTGGACGTGGAGGCCTCGTCTCAAGAGAGGAGACCCTTGAGGCCACCAGCCCGGAGGTCGATGGCCCCTTTTTCTGGCAATGCGGCGCAGCGCTAGCTGCAGCCGCCGAGGGGGCGGATGGCGTCACCGCCGGCTCACTGTGTGCGGGCCGGGCAGCCGCCAGAGGCCGTTGTGGCGCTGCCCCCTGACGCGCCACTTCGGCAAAGCTATTCTTCGGCAGGTAGGAAACCCGCCTTGGTGCTTCTCTGAATGATATGTTCTCTTTGACTTTGATCGTTACGATCTCCTTCTCCTTCTTCCAAGATGGACAGGACCGCGAGTACGCGGCGTGCTCCCCATCACAGTTTACACAGTGTGGCGCGTTCTCACAAGATTCAGACGGATGTTCATCAGCACATTTGGCACAGGTTATTCGGCCTCGGCAGTTCTGAGAACTGTGGCCAAACCTCTGGCATTTGAAGCAGCGGAGGGGATTCGGGATATAGGGCCTGACTCGGATCTTTACATAGCCTGTCTCGATAATCTCGGGAAGCACACTTGAGCCGAATGTTAGGATTAGATGCTTTGTTTGAATCTCTTTACCATCACGTCTCATCTTAATTCGTTTCACATTGATGACATTCTGGTCACTCCATCCCTCCAAAAGTTCAGTCTCAGTAAGCTCCATTAGATCATCATCGGAGATGACACCACGAATGGTGTTCATAGAATGGTGGGGGGTGACACTCACAGGAATGGCCCCGAAAGACACAAGTTTAGGTAGCTTTTCATATTGCATTTTATCGCGGAGTTCAAGAAGTAGATCCCCGCTTGCCAACTTGGAGACTTTGTAACCTGGGCCAAAAGTTTCAATCAGTGATTTCGCAACCAGGAAAGGTGAGATGATTCTTGCTGACTTTTCAGTTTTCTCTGAGTGTATCACGTGAAATCGTGGAAAGTTATCTACTTGGTGGCCAAAAAACTTGAAAACTTCTTCGGTGCGCCCTCGTTTATGAGGGCGATCAAGGAGTGGAGGAAATGACGAAAAAGCCATAAAGGTAACACTGATTTCGGCAGCTATGCCAGCCACCCACCACCGAGCCCAACAAGGGGACGCTACGAGACCCGAAGGAGACGCAGATGCCAGCTGTACATAGCCACTATAACCTAATATAATAGACCCAAGGTTGGATAAATTACACCAGGTTAACCCTTGCTGCCTGGAAAATTGGAAGTAAAAGGAAGTGAAAAGAAGACAGGAGAGATGCAAAGAGAGACAGAAAGGCGAAGGTTCGAGAGAGAGAGAGATACAGGAAAAGGCAACTACCGATTTCCCCCGGGTGGGTCAGTCCGGGGGTGCCGTCTACGTGAAGCCGAGGCCAAAGAGGTGTGTTGCCTCCGCCGGGGGGCCATAAAGGTCCAAACTCCCGGCTTCGGCTCAACCTCCAGGATCCCCTTTTCCCCGGACACGGCTAAGCCGCGCACGGTTAGACGCGGGAGGGTCCAACCCCCATGTGCTCGGGTCCGTGGTGTCGCAACACACCAAACGCCTGCTGACGCAGACGCCCCTGCGGGGGACACGCATGTCATGACCTATCATTTATGTCCATCATATACTGTTGTCATAGTATGCCAATTTTGGTACATACCAAATTAATGAAACGACCATTAGAGCACAAAGACGTAGGCGGCTTGATAGATAGATAGATACTGTGAAAGTAGCAAATGTTCACCAAGAAATGCTCGCATTTAAAAAAAACTAAAGTAGCGCCAACTGCGTCCCTTCGCCTGTGCCTCCTCTCCTGGCAGCTGCTGCGCGATGTGGTGGCTCTGTGGTGGATCCGGACACCACTCTACGGTGTCCACAAGGAAACTACGAAAGCGAGAGCCGCGAGCACGACCGGGCGCGTCCGGGCTCGACTGGCGCGCGTTTGCTAGCGCGAGAGCTGCGTCTCCGGCGCCCATGGTACCACTAGCACAGCAGGCCAGCATACCGAAACGCGCAGAGCCACCGTGCAAACAGATTCAGATGCGGTCAACAAAACCATAGTCGCTTAATATGAGGAGGAGGAGGAGGAGGAGGAGAGAAAGATAAGGCAGGGATGTTAACCAGAAATGCGTCTGGTTGGCTACCTTACTCTGGGGGGACGGGAAAGAGGGAATAGAAAGATCAGATAGAGAGAGGAGGGGGAGTGGGGGAGGAAGGACACGGTGAGTTCGCGCACGCACGCAGAGGGCCTGAGCAATTCAAAGGCGTTCACATAGGCCAGTCGTCCTCAAGTAAGACAACAGTGCCTTCACAGCTTTGTGGGCTGACGAGCGAAGGGAACGGTCTTCAAGGAGCACCTGCACGGACAACGGTCGATCGTCAAGTCGTCGCAATGCGTTCGATAAAGTTTGTCTTTCCGACTGAAATCGAACGCAGTGACACAATAAATGTTCTATGTTCTCTTCGCTGCCGCAGTCGTCGCACGTGGCACTTGCGGTCATTCCAATCAAAGCACAGTACGCCTTCGTGAAAGCCACTCCCAACCACAGCCGGTATAGAAGCGATGCCTCACGTCGGTGAATCCCGGGTGGAGGTCAGAGTTGGAGCGAAGGGTTCAGTTCGTGTAGCCTCGTGCGCCTTATATTTGATGATGATGTGTATTGTTTTATGGCGCAAGGACCAGTTATGGCCAAAGAGCGCCATGCCAGTGTTTGCGAGTGTGCAGTGGAGCGATGAATTCCGAGAAGTAGATGAAGCGTGGCTGTAAAGAGGCCTAAAAATAATCGCTGTAAAGTGCGTAAAATATACATGTACGAAAATCATGGCAATGACTAATCAGTTGTACTATGAAATGAAAAATGCATGAAGAAAGAATGACACGACACTAAAATATTTAATATGCAGTAATTGGCAAGAAGCACTACTGCCTATACAGAGCCCTTGAGCCACAAGGGCCTGGAGGCATGTGCTATAAAAACTACCATCACAGCGGCATCCTCTGGAGAGAGGATGCGCTACGAACTCATTGGGCTAATAACATGCACGACCACATCGATCAAAAAATCGACGACTGCTTTGGTGCTAAAAAGCGGTTCTTCACCAAGAAACATGATGGGATGAAGAGGGACATGATACCGATACGCTTCAGGAAAATATTTCTTTCTCTCTGTTTCGGCTTCCCGACACTCCACGAGAGCGTGGAGGACGGTTAGCCTCTCACCACATCTACCACAGGTTGGTTGTTCATCACCAGTAAGCAAAAAATTGTGGGTGCCATATGTATGTCCTATTCTTAGACGACGGAACAGGACATCAGTTCGTCGTGTTTTCGTTACGGGGGGCCAAAAGCCTAACTGTGGTTTTATCAAGTGAAGCTTATTATTTCTTTCCGCATCCCACAAGCGTTGCCAGTGGCTTCGCAGTTTCTTTCGCAGGAAAGGCTTCAAATCTGTTGCGGGAACAGCAGCTGTAAGGAGACGTAACGCCTGAGATGTAACTGATGTGGCCATTTGGTCTGCTCGAACATTACCCTCAATGCCTCTGTGGCCCCGGCACCCAGCATATAATCACATGCTGGTTAGAGATATACGCTTTACACAGAATGGAATAGAGCTCATTAAGTACAGGGTTTTTCTGTTTACAGAGTGATTGCAATGCTTTCACAACACTTTTCTTCGAGTCTGTAAATAGGATAGTCTTTTTAAGTTTTGATCTCATTATATACTTTACAGCCGATAATGGTGCATAGGCCTCAGCCGTAAAGATACTTGTCTCCGGGTGCAGTACACCGGATTCCGAAAAGGATGGGCCGATGGCTGCATAAGATACCCCGGCATGTGACTTGGAAGCGTCTGTGTAAAACTATGTACACTAGTACTTGGACTGGAGTTCTAAGAAATGCATTTTAATGTGTGCCTCTGGCGCGTGTTTCGCAACTTCTATAAATGATATGTCACAATTTATGAGCTGCCACTGCCACGGAGGTAACAGTTCCGCTGGAGCCATAGGGGACTGTTTAAGAATCGGAACATCCATTTCCTCACTAAGGTTTCTTACACGCAATGAGAACGGCTTTCTCGCTGCAGGTCGGTTATGGAAGAGTGTGGCAGCGCTCACATCGTTTATTCTTGAATAAGAAGGGTGTTCAGTGTTCGCTTGTACTTACAGAAAATATGTAAGACTGCTGTATGACCGCTGCAAATGAAGTGACCACTTATTCGACTCTACGTAGAGGCTCTGGATTGGACTTGTCCTGAAAGCACCAGTCGCGAGACGGATGCGCAAGTGGTGAACGGTGTCTAGGATTTTTAATGCACTTGGCGTAGCGGAATTATAAATTATATACCCGTAATCAAGACGTGAGAGGACAAGACTGTTATACAAGTTTAAGAGACACTTTCGATCACTGCCCCATGTTGTGCGCGATAGAAGCTTTAAGAGGTTCATTGTCTTCAGGCACTTTGTCCTCAAGTACTTAAGATGAGGAATAAATGTAAGCTTCGAATCTAAAACAATGCCTAGAAAGTTATGCTCGCTGCTCACAGAGAGCGCATCTCCTTTGATTGCAATACTTGGGACTGGCGTTACGCCTCTCTTGTTAGTAAAGAGTACGCAAGTGCTCTTCTGGGGATTCACCTTAAAACCATTTTCATCTGCCCATTTGGACAATTTGTTTATTACAAGCTGCACTTGTCGTTCGCAGATGGCAATATTGCATGACTTGAAGGCTATCTGCACATCGTCGACATAAACAGAATAAAACATAGTGCGTGGGATGACTGTGTGCAGGGAACTCATTTTTACGATAAATAGTGTGCAACTAAGCACGCCCCCTTGTGGCACACCAGTCTCTTGGGCGAATGACTTAGAAAGAGCGTTACCCACTCTTACGCGGAATGTGCGATTCGATAGGTAACTTTCGATTGTGTTTAACATGTTGCCACGGACACCCATCGCCGAAAGATCTCGGATAATTCCGTAGCGCCATGTCGTATCGTAAGCCTTTTCTAGGTCCAGAAATACTGAGAGACAAAACTGCTTATGTGTATAAAAGCCTCTCTAATATAAGAGTCAATGCCAACAAGGTGGTCTGTTGTGGACATACCTTCTCTGAAACCGCATTGTAAGGGATCGAGTATTTTGTTGCTTTCAAGAAAATGGATGAGGCGCCGGTTAATCATTTTTTCGAAGAGCTTGCACATACAACTTGTCAGAGCTATAGGCCTATGGCTACTGGCCGAAGAAGGTTCCTTGCCATCTTTGAGAATAGGAATTACGATTGCTTCTTTCCATGCAGTCGGAATGTAGCCGGCAGAGAACATGGTGGTAAAGAGTGACAGTAGTGTTTTGTGGGTTTCAGGGTGTAGGTGTTTTATCATTTCATATAGTATTCTGTCACTTCCTGGGGCAGAATCGTTACTACAATTCAGTGAAGCCTGAAACTCCGCCGTGCTAAATGGGCGATTGTATGCTGCATTGACTGTATCCTTCCTAGCCAGAGGCTGTCGCTCTGCTTGTCGCTGGTATTTCACAAATGTGTCTGTGTAATGGGATGTACTGGATATATGCTCGAAATGTGCTCCTAGACAATCAGCCTGGTCCTCAAGAGTGTCTCCTTGTGTGTTTACTAAAGGTAAATGATGAGCTTCGCGGCCTTTTATTTTGTTTACCCTGTTCCAGGCTTTGCGTTCGTCTGTATAAGAGTTGATGCTGGATATGTATTTTCCCCAACTTTCCCGTTTAGCGCGGCGGCGTGTTCTTCTACCTTGTGACTTAATCGCCTTGAAGTTAACTAGGTTTTCTGCAGTCGGGGAGATACGAAGGAGATTCCAGGCCTTGTTTGCTTTTTCCAGGCTTCCCTACACTCCTCATTCCACCATGGAATACGTCGTTTCGAAGGCGACCCATTTGTTTGGGGTATATATACTGATCCAGCATCAATAATGAACGCTGTAAAGTATGCTACTGCAGCGTCAATATCAAGTGAACGGACATCGTCCCAGGGCAAATGTGTTTCTTCACGAAACCGCGTTCAGTCAGCTGAGTCGACTTTCCATCGAGGAACGTGTGTAGAGCACTCAGATTGTTTTGTAAGGTTTAGTACGATGGGGAAGTGATGACTTCCATAAGGGTTATTAATCACATCCCACTTCAGATATGGCACAATTGTACTAGACGCGATGCTTAACTCTATGGAAGAAAATGTTTTGTCTGTGGGGCTGTAGAATGTTGATTCTTTTTTGTTATGCAGGCAGGCACTTGAAGAGAGTAGAAAGTTTTCTATTAGTCATCCTCTTGCATCACAGCGAGAGTCGCCCCACAGTGTACTATGTGCGTTTAGATCACCAACGACTATGTAAGGATGATGGAGTTCATCAATAAAGCTTTGAAATGTTGTTCTAGAGAGTTGATAACTTGGGGGGATGTATATAGACGCGATGGTGACTAGTTTATTGAATAGCACTGCTTCGATAGCAACTGCTTCAAGAGGAGTTTGGAGTTGCAGTTTCCGACATGTAACGCCTCTGTCGCCAATTATAGCTACACCGCCTGACGATGTAGCAGCATCGTCCCGGTCTTTCCGGAAAATGGCGTATTGCTGAAGAATGTTTGTGTAGGTTTAAGATGTGTCTCCTGAACACACAGCACCTTTGGATTGTATTTGTGTAAAAGTTCTTTAATGTCATCGAGGTTATGAATTAGGCCTCTCACGTTCCAGTGTAATATTTGTGTATCCATTTTGTTTGTGTTTTGGGCTGTGTGCCAAGAGGCTAGTCTAGTTGGATTACGGAGCCTTTCCAGGCCCCGTAATCCGGGGTTTGTCTTTCTTGGAGCGGTCGCGAGAATCGCGTCGCTCCGGAGGCGCTGGATGCGCCGCCTGGCTTGGGGTTGTGTCCATCGACTCCAAGGAGCCGCTGGACTTCCGCTCAAGCGAGCGGGGTGTTTTCAGGGTGGGCCTTGCTAAAGGCCTTGCCTCGGAAAGCAGGGCCTTGGAGGCCACCAACCCAGAGGTCGATGGGCCCTCCTTCAGAGACGGCGCAGCAGCGCTGGCTGCTGTCGCCTGGGGGGCTGGTGGCACAGCCGTGGTCACTCTCTTTGTGGACCGGGCCGGTGCCGGAGTCTGCTGCAGCGTTGCCCCCTTTCGCGCTGCACCAGCATACCCTGCGGTATGCAGGAAGGAAATGCGTTTCCGCGCTTCTTGAAATGAGATGTTATCTTTCACTTTCAATGTAATTATATCTTTTTCCTTCTTCCACGTAGGGCGTGATCGGGAATATGAGGCATGCTCACCGTCGCAGTTTGCGCAGTGGAGCATGTCAGTGCAGTTGTCGGAAGCGTGTTATTGTTTGCCACATTTTGCACAAGTAGGCCGGCCGCGGCAGCTTTGCGAGTCGTGGCCAAATATCTGACATTTGAAACATCTGCGTGGATTTGGAATGTAGGGTCTTACTCGTGTATTTGTGCAACCAGTTTCGAGAGAGTCCGGCAGTACACTCGTCGCAAAGGTGAGAATGAGATGCTTTGTACGAATTTCTTTGTTGTCACGTTTGATCATTATTCTTTGCACTTTGATAACATCCTGTTCCTTCCATCCTTCAACTAGTTCTTCTTCGCTCAGATTCATGAGATCATCATGGGATACCACATCTCTGGATGTGTTCATTGAGCGATGTGGGGTTACCGTGATTTCAACGTCACCAAAAGCAAGGATCTTTGAAATCTTTTCATGTTGTAGTTTGTCGCGTACTTCAAGCAGTAGGTCGCCGCTAGCCATTTTAGTGATTTTGTATCCGGGACCCAGCACGTCTGTGAGAACTTTTGCAACGGTGAAAGGTGAAAGGGTTCTAACTGTCTTTTCGGCGCATTTGCTATGTATGACATGGTAGCGTGGGAAGGATTCCTTGCGTTGGAAAAAAAATTGAGTTTCTTCGGTGCGCCCTCTTTTCGAAAGAGGGCGATCAGGCAGTT